>NC_046366.1:5078743-5378743 GCF_011125445.2 Fundulus heteroclitus
AGAGACAATAAGTAGCGCCTTGATACCATCACTGAAGTATTAATTAATACGACATGTATAAAGTGACAGCTGAAGATAATAATAGGGTTTTTTTTGTATGGAAGTGAGTCTGTAAATACCTGGATCCAAGCACCTGTAGGTGTTTGTGAGAGTGGGCTTGTGTATGTAAAGTTTATCCAAAGGAAAAATGCTCATTAGTGGTTGTGAAGATCCAAAGACCCCCCTGTCTCATCCATATTAACAACTTGTTCAGGCTTATAGGCCCCTTCTTCAATGATCGCTTTAAATTTGTTGCTCACAAATGCCTCTTCTCCAGCGGTATTCGCAGAGGCATCCTCTCTGTGCCGAAAGGGACCCAGAGTGGCAGAGTGTGGGATTTGAACCTGGGAACTTGTGGCCTCCTCCAAGATGCAAGTACCTAGCTCTGACCACTAGGTCACCAACCCCCATCTAGTGATCGACTTCAGGAGAAGATCCCCACCTCACTCACCTGTGAACATCCCGGTGCAGGACATAGAAACTGTGGAGAGTTTCAAATACCTGGGTGTTCACATCAACAATAAACTGGACTGGACTCACACTGATGCTCTGTTCAAGAAGGGCCAGAGCCGCCTCCACCTCCTGAGGAGGCTGAGGTCCTTTGGAGTGAGCAGGCCTCTGCTAAAAACGTTTTATGACTCTGTGGTAGCCTCAGCCCTCCTCTACGGTGTCGTCTGCTGGGCTCCTGGCAGCACAGAGCGGACAGAAAAAGCGGCTAAATAGCTGGGTGAGGAAGGGCCACCTGTCTGTCCTGGGCTGCTCTCTGGACTCTGTGGAGGAAGTAGCTGAGAGGAGGGTGGTTGTCCAAGTCTCACATCCATCATGGACGAACACCTTCCACCCCCTTCATCAGACTGGTAGAGGAGCTGAGCAGCTCCTTTAGTGACAGACTATTTTATTTATTTATTTACAAACCCAGAAACCTGTGATAAAAATATGTTATAGACTGATTTTTACCTGCCACCCACTTGAATGTCATAAAATACCTTAAAGTTTAATGTGATATAAAGCTCACCTTAAATCTCTTCTTCTTTATTTTTCCCATCCACTGTATATATCTGGATGCACTAACCTTCATGCACCTTTTCCTCCTTTGTGCACCTTCTGTTGCTTATAATAGCCGATGTCCACAAGTGAATTTCTCCATTGTGAGGAGTCAATAAAGTTCTATCTCATCTATCCAATCCTATCTATCTAATCTAATCTAGTCCAAGATTGGTTGGATGAAGGTGCCCATCTTCATTTATTCCATCTAATTTGTGTGATTGCACCTGTACCAAAGGCAATGCACCCCCCCACAGCTTGATTCTACCTACACCATACTGGCCGATGTGTTAAGAACTATTAGATTTAAAAGCATCGCCTTGACTCCTCCAAACTATTTTATTGTCATTGTGGCTAGACAGCTCAAACTTTGACTGGAGTAAGACCCAACTGTCAACCTCATATGAAAGGAAATTGGTAATGATGTGTGGAAGCAATCCAGGAACCATTCAGCTAGAAGTGGAAATCAAAGTAGGTAAGTTGAACACAGCTGGGTGTCCAGTGTCAACAAGACAACAATACCAAACACACATCAAAATAGTTTTTTGGAAGCTGCACAAACCGTTGTGGTTTGTCTCACAACTTCAGTCCAACAATTAGTGGGGATTGTACTATATTTTAAGAGAGAAAATCTACAAGGTCAAATTGGCAAGAACCAAATTCTTGTTTTTAAGAATATCTACAGTGGTGCGTTGTGTAATCGTTCCAAAAGAAAATGAAAGCATTGTTAAAAAATAATAATATGACAATCACACTAATGATGAGAGATTTTAACTTCTGATTGCAAGCGCATATGAAAGAGAATCGTATAGAGGAGTTTATTTGTTTATCATAAAATCTGCATAAGCATCTTATTGTCAAAACACCAGTGTTTTAAACACCAGTGTTTTAGACAGCTTAGTGGTTGTGTTGGTTGTATATGAACACAACCACAAAGCTTTTATTGAAAGTAGCCTTTGCTAAAATGTTGTTCATTCTACTGTGTTGAAATACTGAAATTTAGATTTAAAACGTGCACAGACATTATCCTATGGAACAACACATTTAATGGCCAGTGAGGATCACTGGGACGTTCAGACAGAGCAAGAAGGTAAAAAATTAAATTAAATGTAAATGGAAGAATTTGTGAATTTGAGAATGGAAAAAGGATTGCATGACTTATAAGAGCGCTACAGTGAATAGGGACTGGTTTCTCTGGACAATCTGGTTTTCTGACAATTTTCGGTCATACGACATACGCATGACTCTTTACAACGAAACAATATGTACAACACTGGACATTACAGAACTTAGCTATGAAGAAGTTGCGTTACTGCCGCACAGTCTGTCTTTTCAAAGTCCAACAAATATATCACGACAACATGGCTATTCTGATGCAAAAGCATTTTCATGTCTTTATTTAACTCTTTTACCAGTTACCGAGAACGAGCCTTAAAGTTCTTGCGCAACCTTGTCAGGCCGAGTTTTGACCTGTCAGAGACGCTGTAGCAGTCGATGCACTACCTATTACTGCATTATCCCTCCGCTGGGAAATGTAGTCCGATCATTTTATAATAAAGTATCACTTAATAAAGCATTAATTTTCATATATTGCTATTATATACCATTAACAGTGGTAAATGGAATATTTATGTTAAATGGCAGTGCTTTTAAAATAAAACTGAGAATAACAAACGTCAGGCAACATAGTCCAGCCGCATAAAAGCAGTTGGCGTCGCCATCAGCGATCTTTTCAGTCGCATGCTGAAGTTGTGAACGGATCATGTCTAGCGATTCTGCTGATTACAACAGGTAATGAGCTCAAATTTGGTTCATTTTCCAAGTCAATACCTAATATTTGATTGTACCTAGACGACCTGGACTGTCTAGTGAGTTTTATGACCGCGAATTAGTTTATATCGAGTTAGTTAGGCCTAACTGCTGTCGGAGTGATTTTGCTTGCTAGCGTAGCAGTTAGCCGCACCAAAGCGCCATGGCTGTAAATTACCGTTATGGTGCATTATTTAAGACTAGTCGTTATGAGTTCTATTAACGTTAAACGTCGTTGACACTCATCTGGGCTTAAAATAAGTTTTATTTTATTAAAATTGGTCGGCTCTTGCCAGGGGAACCATTGGGCCAGGGTGCTTCTGGGCCTAGTTTAGGGCGGAAGCCACCAGTGCCAGTACAGGCCCACTTCTCCGACATATTGACCATCAGTGAGGCAGGCACTCCATGTTACAGTAAGCAGAACACACCCGAACCGGGGTTGTTACACTTTAACCGCAGTTAACGCGAACCGTAGCGAACCCGCCACCAGGGTTATATAATCGACGGTGCTTCGCAGGGGCCGGCGGTTGAGGGGCCGGCTCGTGGAATTTGACACGTGCGCCCGCCGCGGCTCCGGGCTGTTGTAAGGAGACACGCGGGGCGTGACCCGGGGCGCTGCGGGCACGCTCACTACACGTGTGATGTAGCCGAGTCCCATGGCGGCCCCTTCCCTCTGTCCCAGGGCGTAGGATCCAGGTAGTGGATGAAACGGGACGGCGATGCATCAGCAGTTCTCCCAGGTTGTAGTGAAAGCTGCGTGACTCTGTGGCGTAAACCGTTACCGTGTTTCTTGAAATATTCCGTTTAAATGTGTGTAGTAGATACGGACGTTTTTTCTTGTTGGTCAAAATGTAGCTCACGGCATATAGATGGAAGACGATTTTCCGTTTGGTTCAAAACTACTAAATTATGGAGGCCTGGCACATTTTAACATTAGTGGTTTGGGGGAAAACTGCAGAATTGGTCAGACTGTGTAGATCAGGCCCCTAGAAACTGGAGATCTTTATGGCCCAGGAAAAGTCTAGTGTATTTCTAATAAAAGCACATAAATATATTTACTTTTGTGATATTTGCAGGTGCAGCATTTTAAAGTGTACTGGTTTTATATAAAAATCCAAATGCGTTCTAGAAACTGAGGCATACTATCCCACTTGAACTCGCTGAGCCAAAACGGAGAGGCAAGGGGTAAAAAGGGTGGTTAATGTGGAGGAAAACCACGTTAGCAAACGCGTGATAGGATGTCTACCCAAGTTATGTGATGGCAAGGCATTTATCTGATCCCCTGTCCCAACAGCTCAAGAGATAGAGACCATGGGGGGCCAGAAGGAATGGAGCCTGATGGTGTCATCGAGGTAAGTCCAACACTCAGTTTGGTCCAATCGGCTGCAAATATGGGGCGTGCAGTGATTTGGGTCATCATCGCTCTCAAATTGGTTTTGTTCTCTCTTGCCGACACAGAGCAACTGGAATGAGATCACAGACAATTTTGATGATATGAACCTGAAGGAGTCTCTTCTCAGGGGAATATACGCTTATGGTTTTGAAAAGCCGTCTGCCATTCAGCAGAGGGCCATCATCCCGTGCATCAAAGGTACAGGCATCGAGACGAGAAGGGGATTGTTTTGGGGACTGAGTGAAATGATGCTTTACCATCTTTCGGGACTTACCCAGCATATGGGGATACTTTTATCTTTTTACTGATCACTCAATAGTCCTCCGCTTGTTTTAAATGGAATGGCTGCCAAGAGGCACACAGATTACCCAGCAATATTTAGCCATGCCTTGTGTGTTCTGTTAGAGCTTTATGTGAAGGAATATGAAATGTGTTTCCTCACTGTTAGGCTACGATGTCATTGCCCAAGCCCAGTCAGGAACTGGCAAGACAGCCACGTTTGCCATCTCTATCTTGCAGCAGCTGGACATTGAGCAGAAGGAGACTCAGGCTCTGGTTTTGGCTCCTACCAGAGAGCTGGCTCAGCAGGTACGCTGTTCCTGAGGTCATGTGACCTCAGCAGTGTCTCAGACCTAGGCAGCATACTGAGGACACTGTTCAGATGCGAAGGTACCTTCTTTTTAAAGATTTGTCGCACATTTCTGAATAATATTTTTAAAAGGTCTTTGTGGCTGGTGCAGTCTCTGTCCATGGCTGCATCAGCCTGAAACATTATTTGGCTGATTGAATTCTGTTTGTCTGCAACACTGAGTGATATGATGGTATACCATCTTTCGGGACTGACTTGATATGGAGAGTTCCTTGTACTTTGCTGATCACTCAACAGATTCCTGTACTCGTTAGTTTGCATGTCTTCACTCAGCCGCCCTGAAACCATGCCCCTCTCTTCTCTCCATAGATCCAGAAGGTCATTCTGGCTCTTGGTGACTACATGGGGGCAACCTGCCATGCTTGCATCGGGGGTACCAACCTCCGCAGTGAGATTCAGAAGCTCCAGGCCGAGGCTCCTCACATAGTGGTGGGCACGCCGGGCCGCGTGTACGACATGCTGAACAGGAGACATCTGTGTACGCGAGATTAGTTGGTAGCAAAAAGCTTTTTTTTAATTCTAGGTTCTAATTGAGCCCATGAAAACTTTATTTTCTTTATCTTTTAGCTCCAAAATGGATCAAGATGTTTGTTCTTGATGAAGCCGATGAGATGTTGAGTCGGGGGTTTAAGGATCAGATCTATGAGATCTTCCAGAAGCTGAGCACAAACATTCAGGTATGTGTTCCAGACTTTGTTGCATGTCCTGCAGTCTCATAGTTGTCTTTGTTTTTCCATGATCTGTCTCTCTGTCCACGCTCCTTCATTTATCCATCTTTGATTCTCCATGATCTCTGTTTTGTGATTCATTTCATATCCAGTCTTCTGTTTTTAACTTTCCTTGTCTTGCTTCCTTCCATCTTTTCTTTTGGAAATGTCATACTTAACACGATCAGTGAAAAATATTAGCCATAAATTAATTATGCTTCAGTAATTGGCTAAAAAGGATTAAAAATAAAAACCCAGTTTGGGGAAATATTGGAATGTGTGCAGCATTCCTGGATATTCAGCCTTCTGCATCTCCAGAAATCTGCTATAGTTGTGTGATCCAGATGTTCTGTTTCATGCAACAATGCCAGCAGAGTATTACGCAGAAGGAGATGATCGTGCACTGCACCGGAAATGAGATGCAGTCGAACCTCTTTCTTAATGTTCATTGGCTGTTGTCTCAAGGTGAAGTGCCACACCTGATTCAGCATGTTTGCTGCTGTAAATGCTCCGCTGGTCGGCCTTTTCTAACGCGTCTCCCCCTTCTCAGGTGGTCTTGCTCTCAGCCACCATGCCTGCCGACGTATTGGAGGTGACGAAGAAATTCATGCGAGACCCTGTTCGCATCTTGGTGAAGAAGGAGGAGCTTACCCTGGAGGGTATCAAGCAGTTCTACATTAATGTGGAGAGAGAGGTTGGTCTGCTTGTTTCACGCTGAACTTGGCAACATGGCAACATGTGTCCTTCATCCACATGAATAAATCTCTTCCCTCCAAAGCACCCTGCTAAAACTGCAGGAGCCAAGCCTGCCAGGTTTGGCTCATGTGGCCGTGTAAGCATGGGTACACCAGGGAAGAAGATCAAAAGCACAGGGTCGACAATGAGCCTAGGAGGGACCTCTTTCTTAATGTCCATTGTCCTTTGTCTCAAGACCCTGTGTTACACATCTTGTGTTGCTGCTTCTGGTTTCAGCCAGATTATTATTTGATTTGTTTTTTCTCTCTCCATATTACTGCAGGCTTGGGCTGTGACTTGTCAGGGTAATTCATAGTTCTGGTCTGTCTCCAGGAATGGAAGCTGGACACTCTGTGTGACCTGTATGAAACTCTGACAATCACCCAGGCTGTGATCTTCCTCAACACCAGGAGAAAAGTCGACTGGTTGACTGAGAAGATGCACGCTAGAGACTTCACAGTATCTGCTCTGGTATGATCGGCTCTGGTGTTTCTAAAGCAAGTCTTTATGTTCCTTAAGGTCCGACTCTCAGCTGACATGGTCTTTAAATTCACAGCATGGGGACATGGACCAGAAAGAGCGGGACGTGATTATGCGAGAGTTTCGATCTGGCTCCAGCAGAGTGTTGATCACAACTGATCTTCTGGTTGGTATCAAGAATGGAGATCTTGTAATTATTAATCTGCAATGTAACCCAAATTGTTTCAAATGCTGCAGCAGTCTAAAAATGGCCAAGCAGGCAAAGCATTTGGGAGATAAAGGCTCGTTCTCCACAGTGGGTTCTTCTAATGTAGGAATCTTCTATCTAAACACGGGCGACATTATTAATCCATGTCCTGATTCACTCATGTTGCAGTTGTTCTGTTAGGTTTGGAGCATGTCTGAGATGCTTTTCTGTCCCCTCCAGGCTCGTGGGATTGATGTACAGCAGGTTTCTCTGGTCATCAACTACGACCTTCCTACGAATCGTGAGAATTACATTCATAGGTGAGTTGAAGCAAATGAAGCGCTCCATCAGAACTTCTTCAACCCTGGTCCTCAGGACCCCCTGTCCTGCATGTTTTAGGTGTCCCTGCCTCCACATGCCTGATTTAAATGACTGGCTGATCAACAGGCCTCTGCTGAGGAGGTCATGATTCAGGTCTGGTGGAGCAGAGACATCTCTAACCTGCAGGACGGCGGGTCCTGATGACCGGGGCTGAACAGCTGTGATCTAGATCATGAGCCGTGGACTTAACGGCTCCTTGTCTTCCTGCAGGATCGGTCGCGGTGGTCGTTTTGGCAGAAAAGGAGTTGCTATCAACTTTGTCACTGAGGAGGACAAGAGGATCCTTCGGGACATCGAGACATTTTACAATACAACCGTGGAGGAGATGCCTATGAATGTGGCTGACCTGATTTAGGCCCGGAGATTTGTTTCTTTTTTACGCAGTGATAGCGGTCGTTCACTTGCATTGTGCTTATATTATTCGAGGGGGAAAAAACTTCTCAATGCTAAACCTTGGATCAGATTTTTGGTATGCGTTAAAAGCGAGGTGACTTCTATGTTCGTCCCTCCTGCACAGCGGTAGATTCTAACCTCGTCGGTCGGCTGGTTGGAGCTACAAAGCCATGGGGTGTGTAAACATGAGGGTCCTTATCAGGTATTTCTTTTCATGTTTAAATAAGGTGCGTGTATTCGATGTTCTCCACCATTTAGTAACCTACTTGTGGACTAAAAGGTATAAGTGCTGTATAAAGTCTGCAAATTATGTTATGCTAACATATGTGCGATGTCTTGTGAGCCTGCTTAATAGAGGCACTTGTCATGTTATACTGTAGATTCACTTGCTTTTGTTTCTTTTGTGAATGTTTTAATTTAAATGTACCATATATATTTTTAATCCCACATGCTATTAGTTCCTCCATGGTTGGCCATATTTGCTGATGTGGTTTTACCCTTAACAGAGTATATTACCATTTTCACTCCTTTTCAGACTTCCTCCTCTCCTCAATTGTATGAATGTCTTAATAAACAAATTGCTGTAAGTAAATATTTGGTGCTGTCATTGTCAGTTTTCCCCCCCCCAAAAAATAACCGTATTATGATTCTCAACATGCATGGGTGATTCTAGCACCGTCTAAACAGGAGACTGAATCATTTTGTTCATGCGACTGGCATAGTGATTAGGAACCTGCAGTTCCACAGCAGCAAGAGACTGCCTCATAATATAATAAACGATGAAGTATTGGCCTTTAAATTCAGTTTAGAAACGTGTCTGGGTGCAGTGTTGATAAATGTGTACGCAGCTCCCTCTACAGGCAAGTGAAATTAACTACATGCAGGATCTGAAAGGCAGTATTCTGGCTGTCTGCTTTGCCATAAATGGCCAACACTGCTAGTTAATAAACATTCTGTATTTGAGCAGTTTCTTGTAAAGTTCTACTACAATAAGATGTCTCTGTTCTTGAGCTCTTAGCTTTTAACCTTTTTTAATGAATTTTTTTTTTTTTTTTTTTTTTTTGGTGAAACGCCTCACCTAAATGTCTTGAGACGGCCCAGAACACACAACACAAAGAAGTCCAGGCAAACATGAATAATTCATTGAAAAGACCAACAAAAATGTGAAAGCGCTGGAAAAAAGCTACATTTAAAGTTAAGCTGAACAGACAGAAGAGGAAATATATATTGTGCAATTAAGGCATATTCAGATAAAAGTAAAATGTTCAAGTTGAATGTGCCAAATCGCATTTGCCGAGAAGCTAAAAGTGTGCAGGTAGCCCTAAGCATCTGATAAAGTGTAAACGTTCCAAGTTAAAAAAGACTGGTAGCTAATTTAAAGAACGATATACAATACTGACTGCAATTGTGTGAATGTATCAAACATTCCTTCAGAAGTAAAAAAGAAATATATTGGGCCGATTTCTATTTTAGTTTCCCTTCATTGGCTTCCTGTTAAACCGAGAAAATAATTTAAAATTCTCCTTCTTGAATATAAAGCCCTTAATCAAGCTCCATCATATATCAGAGCTCTGATTACCCCGTATGTTCCTAACAGAGCACTTCGCTCTCAGACTGCAGGTCTGCTGGTGGTTCCTAGAGTCTCTAAAAGTAGAATGGGAGGCAGATCCTTTAGCTATCAGGTTGGCTCATGTTACCCTGAGCTATCTCTGTAGTTATGCTGCTATAGGCTTCTGCTGCTGGAGGATATCAGGGTCTCTTGCTGTTCTCAAATTTGCATTTTGTTGTTTCAGCTTTCAACATTTTGTTCTCTTTTTTCTCTTCACCGTAGGTTCACCTGGTCTGGTGTTCTGTTAACTGTGACATCATCCAGGGAGACGGATCATCTGCTTGTACTATATAGGATTCCTGGATTAGGTTGTCCTTCTATGCTTGTTGTGTCTCTGCTCTGTCTTCTGTAACCTCCAGTTGGTCGAGGCAGATGACCGTTCATACTGAGCCTGGTTCTGCTGGAGGTTTTCCTTCCCGTTAAAGGGGAGTTTTCCTCTGCCTCTTCATGCATGCTCAGTATGAGGGATTGCTGCAAAACCATGGACAATACAGACCACTGTCCCTGTGGCTCTACGCCCTTTCATGAGGAATGAATGCTGCTTGTCAAGACTTGATGCAATCTACTGGGTTAGATAGGAAACTTTTTGTCCAATCTGTCTGGATGATGTGACTGAATTTGACTGTATAAAGTGCCTTAAGGTGATGTGAATTAGCGCTATACAAATGAAATTGAACATCTTCCTTAGCCAGAGGAACACTGTCAGCCCCTCCTCCTGCTGCTGCACCAAGTGACGTCCACCTTAAGGAAGGTCAACACCAACAAGGCTGCAGGTCCAGACATGGTGTCAGGTCAGACGCTAAAATCCTGTGCTGACCAACTCACAGGGTTTTTCTGGACATCTTTAACCTCTCCCTGCAGCTCTCCATAGTCCCTGCCGGCCTGAACTCCTCCATCATGATGCCCGTTCCTAAGAAAACACCCATCACCTGCCTCAAAGATTACCACCCTGTTGCTCTGATCCATGTCATCATGAAGAGCTTTGAGATCATCCTTGTTATGAAATACATCAAAGATGCCATCCCTGCTGGCCTGGGCAGCCAGCAGTTCGCCTACAGGGAGAATCACTCTAGGGATGATGCCGTCTCGCTGGCACTTCTCTCAGCGCTGACTGATCTGCAGCATTCCATCACCTATGTTATAAAGCTATTCATGGACTTAGCTCAGCATTCAGCACCGTGCTCCCTGAGATTAACCTGGGATTAACAGCACCTCTCTGCTCCCTGATCAGTGACTTCCTCACCAACAGGCCATTCACATGTCCTCTCGTGGACTGTGAACACCTCCCACCTGGTGAAGAAAGTCCAACAACGGCTCGTCTTTCCTAGGAAACTGAATCAAACTGGACTTTCTACTCTGCTGCTTTATAGAGCCATAATTTAAAGCATCTTGTCCCAACGTAACAATACAGTATGAAAGCTGCACGGCACAAGGGAGGAAGGATTTAACACGGGTGGTAAGATCAGCACGGGGGAATACATGGTTTATGCAGCAAGAGTCCAGAAGATGGCCAAACGTATTGCCACAGATGCCACCGACCCTGGCAGTGCACCGTTTGTCTCCCATTAGGTAAATGATTCAGGAACAGAAACTAAAAAACTTCTTCCCCAAAGCTGAGGGCTATCACCTCCTGCTGAGGATCAAATAAACCACCAGCCCAGATCACAGTCCATTAAATGTTTACATGCTGGTTCCACAGGTTCTTCATCTGATAAATTATTACACATATTACACATTTTTAGTCCCTCAGGGAGTCTTTGAACATTCAGGTAAATTGCATTTTTTTTAACTTGAACATTTCAAATTTTGCAAACAATTTCAATGCAATTAACTTTTATTCCAGAAGAGAAAGAAAAGGAAACCCTGGAAACCTGTTTAATATGGAATTTAAATGACACGTCCTGGTCAAACATAACTCCAAGGTTTTTTACTTTATTACCAGAGGCCAGTTTAATGACATCCAGATTAGGTGATTCTGACCTTCTGCAGCTTGGAGAGTGGAAGCGAGCGAAGAACCTGTTTAAGGTGTCAGGGAGAGCTGGGTTATGGCTGGGCGGCTGGTCGCTGTGCTTGTAATCTATGATGGTCCTGATGCCTCTCCACATGTCACATGAGTTGTTACTGTTGAAGTGGTCCTTAATGCGCTGCTTGTATCTGTGATTTGCCTTCTGGATGCCATTTACCATCTCACTTCCAGCCCTGCTGGAGGCCCGTCTGTCCCCTGATCTGTATGCTGCATCCTGGGCCTTCAGCAGGGACCACATTGTGCTGTCCACCCATGGTTTCTGGTGAGGAAATGTTCTGATGGTCTTTGTGGGTAGGACAGCATCAGATTATGTATATTCCTTTGTGTTCAAAACACTCCTTTAAAACTTAGCAGACATCTTCAGTCCAAACCTGAATGGTTCTGACAACGGGTCTGGTTCGGAGATCAGGGGTTTGTAGGCTGGGATCAGGACCACAGAGATATTGTCTGATGATCCAGAGTGAGGAGCTGCTCCAGCCTGGTTAATGGGTATGAAATTCCACAAGGTGGTGAGATGGCAGTGAGGATTTAATCTGACGGCACCAACAGTCCTGAACGGGACCAAAGAGGGAAAATGTCCTTGTGGCGGCTTTACCAAGGTTTTTCATAGGTACAATGGTACGGGGTTCTTCCACAACTTTCACATCAACATAACCAACTTTCCTGACTTCTCTATGTATCAAAGTTAAAGTTAGTTATACAGCTGTTGCACTTTTCGACATTAGTCAAAACTCAAAACCCAGACTGTATGGACTGATAAAAAAAATGGATAGTTGAAATGAAAGATCGATGGAATATACCCACAGAAAGTCTTATAAAACTCTAATCAGATGTTAGTGTTGCGAATAACTGGTTTTGTTCATCTAAATGCAATGACACGTTCTACAACTCTAGTTTTGTATGAAGGTTATAATGTGATTATTCCAAACCGGCCCATTTGTTGTCATTTCTTTCAATTAAAGCTGCAGCTGACATAGTATCTAAGCCAGAAGACTCTGCTGAGCCTGTGGCTTACTATTATTCACTAAAGTTCAAGTGATCCGGTCATGTTGCCTGGTGGTTGGTGACACAAGCATTTCACAAAATAAACCCCTACCTGTAAAACACAACAGTATACCCTGTAGTGCAGGGGTCACCAAGCTTTTTGAAACCGAGACCTACTTCATCAGCACTGTGTCACACGAAGCGCTACCAGCACTGACCTTTGAACTAAAAGAGTCAGCGCTCAGCAATAAACAGATTTGCAATGCTTTTTTTTTTTAGATGTCATTTTTCAATCTATTTATAAATGCACGTGTGATTACAAAAGTAGAGCAACAGACTAAAATAACCTTTTAGATGCAGCTTACTGGAGGGTTGTGCTAGTTTTAGAACTGGCTTGAGGGCGCCACATGTGGTCCTTGGGGGCTGCCTGCCTGGTGACTGCGGGCACCAAGTCGGTCACCCCTACTGTAGTGGCTTCTGGAAGCGGGAAGTGGCTTTTTGTCAATAGCGCCACAGCATGAGGGGGCGTCTCACAAGTCCAAAACAACAAAAAGGTTATCTGTCATCTGTGTCCTGTACCAGTTATCTTTAATCATTTAGTTTGTGGTCAGTACGTGGGAATAGGCGCCCCCCTGTGGTGTGTTGGCAGAAAATCCACTCGATGTACAGCATGTGTGCAAATGTCAGACTTGATGAGTAAACTGTGTAAAACATGATTCAAATTTATAGATGCCTTTTTTTTATCACTGAATCAGTGAACGAATCAATGAACATCTAATAGAATATAATACTCAGGGAGAGAAAATAAACATAAATAACACAACATGGTACACAAACCCTTAAAACACTATGTAAATAAGTAAGTACTATGTAAATAAGATTTAATGAAAAGATAATACTAGTAGCAGTATATAATAATAATAATAATAATAATAATAATAATAATAATAATAATAATAATTTTCATCATTAAAATAATTATTATAATAGTAAATAGCACTATATATATATATATATATATATATATATATATATATATATATATATATATATAATATGAAAGACAGATGTCAAGAAGTTATGAAAACTATTTTTTATACAACAAGTTACACATTAATTGTGTAATTGTCTTTAAATTGTGTGCATGAATGACCAGCGAGGACAAACTCCCATTTTTAGCACAAATCAGTTTACAAATGCATGAGGGGTTCTGTGAGTCATTTCACGCTTCTGTTCCTGACTAAATACAAAATTAAAGGGCTATTTCAATGTTTTAAAGGAGCCTGGAAAGCATTTCACAATATATTGTTACAAATTTAAAAGATTTAGATGCTCTGAGTACTCTGTCGGAGTATTCTATCTTATCCACTTGAAGCCATTGACTCGGATGCTGCAACCCCAAGAAAACAGAAGGTAAAACTACAGGGAGTTGTCGCTTGAATGGGTCTTATAACTATGACAGGGAAAAGTGGGCCATCAGCACATGAGATCCTTTGTTTTACCCTGAAGGTTTTAGCACCATCCAAACTTCCTGGGAGAAGTAAAAAAAAATACATTTTAGATGTCATTTGCTTACAAGAAGGTTCATATTCCCACATATACACACATAAATTCAGGTGGATGTCAATAAATTTGCATATGTTCTCTTTTTCCAGTAATTTAATAACTCAATCTAGCCCACATCTCACGTGTTTGATGGCTTCAACTTCCCATAAATCTGCTTCGAATACAGCACTCCTAGAACAGCCGCCATCTTTAGCCATTCTCTTTTGTGGCCTACTCATCTTTTCAAAAGTAAACATGTGTAACAACTATAATACTAAAAAAAAAAAGTTTCACTTTTTTGTTAAATTGCTTACATAAATTCACTTTTGATGGCTTACATTAACTGAGAGGCACCAATTGGTTTCGTCTTACTGCCACGTTCTCTACACCTGCTCTCAAACAAGTAATTTCTTTATTTCAGAGTATTTGGATCGATCCTGCAGTTTTCAGAGAGCTAGACAGAGCAAGCAAACAGCTGAGCGACAACTATGAATGAACTCCCAACAACAACACAATAATGTTGTTGTGGCTGTTTCATGAGTAGCCTCCCATTAAAGTGCAGGCCCTTTATGACACAACTGCATTAAAGCGAAACGATGGATATGGTGAGATGAGATTTAACAGCTCTTTTAGCCTGTTAATGTTTAGCCTTTACAGCATCTGATGTCTCATCATCGAGCCACACCACACACATTTTTCCTGAGATATTCCAGAGATATTTACTGTAAAGGACCAGTGGCTCAAAAGTGTAATAAAAGACCACATAGAGCAAAAGCCTTTTGTTATAACTGTTATAACTGTTATAACTGTGTTTTGAGCAAAGCCACTCCCACTGAAGCACATGCGTTTTGGGGTAAATGCATCAAGACACGTTCTCTACCCAGTGAAAGCAAACATGAACACTTTAGTGGTCTGGAAACTTTTGGTTGCTTCTCAGTGTTTCAGTCTTTCATCTCCTCTCCTCTCTGTACACACTCTGGTTCTTTCTTATCTCTTGTTTTTTTTTTTCCATTCCGTCACTTTCTGTTTTTTTCCCCCACTGTACAATAACTGAATGCAATGTATTTGGATTCTCTGTGACTGACTGAAACAGGGTATCCCTCTCTTATGGATAAAGTGAAATAGGACAAGAAGGTAGTTGGTGTGAGAGAAGAAGATGCGCGAAAAATGGTTAGATGGAGACAGATTGCCAGCTGAGGCGAAAAAGACTGAGGAAGAAAAAAAATCCTCCCCCTGTAGAGGGAAATATCCTCAGCAATTTTTTTTTTTTTTACTAGAGCTATAAATGTATGAGTTTACAAGTACAAGGATCCATCTGTGGTCTTTGTCTGATTGAGAAGATAGCTGAATTTCATGACTGATTACCGGGAACCTAATGGGGGTGAGAAAAATGTAGTTAATCTTCACAACTGGAAAGCATAGGTTGTTCTGTTTTCTTTAGAGGATGCTCCCATAAAAACAGAATGAGACAAAAATGCTGGAGGATGAGGAAAGTTTAGCGTGTCAGACCGCAAGTCAGAAATACGGTTAAAACCAGATATTAATTTACCCCATATACAATTAATCAGCTTTTCTTTCCATCTGACATTACTTCAGGCAAAACTGTTTTAGGTCAGTTAGGATTACCAAAATTATTTATATTTGCCATATGTCAAAATAATGTGACATGATAGAGAATCTTTTTATGTAATTTTTTTTTTAAAATTGAGAAGCACATGTACATTAAGTTTACAGTGTTTTTAAACACTGGGGATATCCCCACTTTCTAAGCTTCTGGTTTGATGAAGTCACAATGTGAGTAACATGCAGGCATGGCTGTGGACAGATTTTAAGCCAACACCGCAAACACTCCTCGCTGCTGTGACATCTGGGAAAATCAGAAGAAATCACATCAGATGACATCATCCAGAGAAGACAGATCACCCTCTATTACCATCTAATGTAGAACAGATTACTAGATCAATTTGTGCTTCTGTGCTTTTTTGTCTGTCTTGTTGTGTCTCTGCTCTGTCTTCCGTAACCCCAGTCGGTCGAGGCAGATGACCGTTCACACTGAGTCTGGTTCTACTGGAGGTTTTTCCTTCCCGTTAAAACGGGAGTTTTTCTTTCTACTGTCACTTCATGCTTGCTCAGTATGAGGGATTACTGCAAAGCCATGTACAATGCAGACGACTCTCCCTGTGGCTCTACGCTTCTCCAGGAGTGAATGCTGCTTGTCGGGACTTTGATGCAATCAACTGGTTTCCTTATATAGGACATTTTTGACCAATCTGTATAATCTGATTGAATTTGACTTTGTAAAGTGCCTCGAGATGACATGTTTCATGAATTGGCGCTATATAAATAAAATTGAATTGAATTGAAATCAAGTTTTCAAGTGATCCTCTAAATTTGCCAACATGAAAATTAGGGTGATGGCACGGAGGCCCTCCAACCTCAAAAACTCATCACCATAGAGGAATCATTAAATCCTAGAGGAAAAATTTCAAGCTGCTTAGCTATTATCAGGAGGGTTTGATTGCTATTACGTCAGTAAAGGTTTTTCTAATGATTACTGAGAAGAGTATCAAGAACTTTCCACCTGCCAGTTTCTTATAGAACGCAAATAAAAGCACTATTTTTCTTTTTCAAAGTTGTTACTCATTTAACGTGTTATTACCTTTCAAGAGAAGCATGTCTCATTTCAAATGCCAAGCACACTTCTTGGCTGAATGAAAACTATTTTGAATCTACATCTGCCGGAGGTATGAATAGCTTTGGGCTCAGCTGTGTGACAAATATAAACAGCTTGGGAACGTCCAGCTGTCATACCGTGTCCAGGTTCAGATGACTGGGAGCTGAACGGGTTCTGGTGTGAAATCTGCAACCTGTTCTGTTAATTCAGAACAACTATACAACGCAAGACCTTCTTGTTCCCTAAAGGTTATCACATGGTGAAAAATCCTGGATGTTGTAAGAAATGATCTCTTTCAAAATGTTGGCATTTAGCAAATAGAAATCCTAATTGTGCTAAAAAGGAAAAGTTTTGGTATGATTTATTGTCAGGCCATCATCGGTGCCGCTGCTCGGGGCTAGAGTGTCGTCTGCAAAAAAAAAAATGGGCCAGCTCTCTCATCATTGACATCAAAGTTCAAAACGTCACACTCCCACTGAGGGCAGCCCAGTCGATGCATCTGCAACATTTGCAAAAAATGAACCGATCAGAGCAGGCCGTGAAAGGTGTAGGGCTGCGCTTTGCCCCAAACTGCACATGCAGCAAGACACGCAGTCTGCCTTTGACAATTTGAGGACAGTTCATCAGTGATTTAGGATAAACGAACCAGCTGGTCAGGGAAAATAGACAGTTTGTGAAAGGGAAGTTTAAAAAAAGGGGGAAAGACTAAAACCAAGCAGTGAGAGATCCATCTTTATTAATTTAAACTTCATTAATTTAAACATCCCAGACTCAGTGGGCCTTTTAAACAGAAAGCCTGACTTATACAAAACCTGGAAAAATTATACAAACAAAGCAAAAAGTTAAACACCTCACATCATCTAACCATGATGAGTTATCAAATGAACTTCTTATTTCCTTCCTCTCAAAAATGTTCTACAGTTACAAAGCAGCCCCTTTATGTTTCCTGTCTGTGCGCACATCTGTTTCCTCCTGCTGACGCACTAATGCTGCCTTTGCTTTTGTTTTGTAACCGGCGTTTCTGGAATGTAAAAAAAAAAAACTGTCTGTTTCTCCACAGATAGTTTTATCATACAGTGATGGTCAGAGATTTACGTCCACCCATCGTGGGCCTGATGGGTGGACGATGAAACTTTTCACAGACATTTAGAAGAGCAACAGCCGGGAGCACAGATTGAAATTTCTTGGGGATTTTATATAATGTTTGCGTCTTTTTAACATGACAAGGCCGAGGGCAAAACATTTCTTGTTATTGATCCTGATAGTTTTTCTTTACAGTCAGAACAGACAGAAGGAACTCAGAGAAAATCTTGAAACAGTTACATAACACTTAAAAAGCTGACTGAGGGCCTTTTGGAGAATTCTGCCTCACTTTTGACCACGGAAACTGTGTCTTTACTTTTGTATGATTGTGATTCTTGCTCCATTTTGTGTGCTTTGACGTTAGATAACTGGCTTTGGGCTCAACAAAGCCTTGTTTTCTGAAAGAAACCATTTTACCCCTGTTTTCACATTAACTTCTAATGAACCATTCCGCCTAAGCATGTTAGGGGACATCCAGGACCTCTACCCATCATCTATTGCTCTAAATTTAACCCCTGCTTCTTTACATTTAAAAACCTTTGACCTGATGAGTTTATTCTGGATCTGAAGACGTTTCGACTGGTTCAAACTTCCATTGTTTTTTTTTGTTTTTTAAACCTGTAGGTTAATCCGCTGCAGGGTTGCAGCATGTCGGGGGATCCATCAGCCACTAATTTCTACGCCTTCAAAAAGACATTTCATTAATTGATGTTCATCTTGGTTTATAAGCCACCTCACCTTCAAACCAAATGTCTGGGGCGCCATGAAACCCAGCAGAGCAGATGGAGGCCGATAGCTGTGTCCTAACGGGAAGCACTGCTCAGAAACCAGAGGAGCTGCTCGCTGTACAGTTAATCCAGGCGGTATCGTGTTACATGATGAGGAACCAAAAATAAACATGTGAGCGACAGGTGCTGAGTAGACAGCAGGGATTTGAACTTGGAGCAAAATGACAGTTTTTAAAGAAGAATGATTTTTTTTTTCCAAGAAAGCCAACACCCAGCTGGGGATCAATAATAATTGTGCTAAACTGAGGTGTGGTGTTCACTGTAAATGTTCACAAGGTGATGGCGGTGACTTACTGCTAGTACGTACCAGAGCTGTAAACAGAGCAGGGTGTTCATGCTGTTACACCACAAGTGTTTGGAATTATTATGATTATGCATGATGGGAACTTTTGAAAGAGGTTCTGACAGACAGAAAGAAAGCAGAACTTGCCACACTTTAAAAAATAAAATCCGCTTTTACATTAAAACTTTCCCAGCTGTGGTTAAAGGACATTTTCAGTGAAAATACAGTAAAAATGTAAACAGATTTACCAACAGCTTCAGGAGATCCTTCCTGACCAGAGTTATACCAGCAGTTCATTTCTCTTTGGGATTAATAAAGTATTTTTGAATTGAGCTGAATTGTAAATCCAAAAGGTTGAATATGATGTTGGTCCAATCTTTGCTGGTATAACAGTTGCAGCTATTCTAGGAAGTCTTTCTACAAGGTTTAGGAGTGTTTTTATAGGGATTTATGTCCACTCTTCAAGAAGTGCATTTGTGAGGTCAGACACTGCTGTTGGACAAGAAGGCCTGACTCAAAGTTGCTGCTAATTCATTTCTGTAACAAACAGTTGTTTGTTACTTTCTTAGTAAACACACCTTTAACTTTTCACTTGAGCACTTTAATTTACATATTTAGCTCTTTGGATAGCACACAGCACTGTAAGGAAGCATATTTGCACATTTAAAAAAAAAAATTGTACACAGTTGATTTTATAAGTGTTTGAGTATTGTCTTTCCTTTTTCCTGATTTTAGATCCAGTGCACTGCAGCTCTTTAGTAGAGTGGTTGGGCCCTGGAGAAGAAGGGTGACAGAAATTAGAGTGCCAACAAAGTCAATATTTTCATTTAGCCCTTAGTGTGTGTGTTTTATTGCATCCTAAAGTGTTTCAGTGAATGATGTTTTGTCTTTGTACTTTCCTTGTCCTTGTGTCCAGGTCCATCACATAAAACAGGCCCGTTCAGAAATGAGCGTCTTAAGACGGTTCTGGGCTGGACCAAGGCAGGGAAATGTATAAGGGAGCCAAGGTGAGCTGTTTAGTGGTAGCTTGGTGTTTTATATTGTTTATGGTTGTGGTTATGGTTTATGGAGGGTTTTAGATAGTTTTATGTACTCATCTTAATATGCACACCCCTGGTAGAGTTTTAATTGTTTTAGCCAGTTAGTGAGACAGTATTTAAGACACCTGTTTCATCAGTTGCTGTTCTGCTGCTGGAGAAGACACACGGCTCCACCATCCTCCATTGCACTTGCACTTTTGGCACATGCACTTTTTGTAAATCGGCATAATAACTGAAAACTGTGGACCACCCTATTTCCTGCTTCTGTATATCTCCTTCTGCACCTGATGTACTCCAGTCGCTAAGGACCATCCTATATTACAATTCCTACATTTGTAGAATTGGGGACAGAACCCACTCCACACTCACTCATCCATGTGTTTATGGACCATCTTCGTACACTGGAGCAGTCGCTTCCTGGGATGCGGAAGGATGGAGTTGTTTTTACTGGAGCTAATTGACCGAGCCCACCCCCTGAAAAACGAAGTTTGTAGGCACTGACTCAGCAGAAAGTTAGCAACCATTGCGTACAATCTGCCTCAGCATCCACTGACCCGGCTGTATGTTTAGGGCTGTTGTTCTGCTGGAAGGTGATGGTTACCCAAAACCAAATCAAAAACAGTTTTCCTTTTCTGTAGCTCCATCCATCGTTCAATCAACCTTGACTGACTTCATGCTTCCCATTTAGGTTCTGTAATTAAACAATGCGTTAAAAAAACTGAACCATGTTGGACAATGTTTTCTGAAGCTCCCCTATCCAGACGTGGAAAGACGGACTTCAGTGTGTCGGACTCGGATCGGCTACATAGCACAGCTTTCAGCAGAAACTGGCGGTCACTAGTTACACCCAATGCAGAAAGGGACAGCTGGAAAATGAAAAACACAAATAACTGATGATTTTGTTCACCTGAATTCTTTTCTGTCATCTTTTCATTCCCTAGTGTTGAAATCCCTTCATTTAATGTTTTGTTGTTTTCCTTTAGGTAAAAGTATGTTTCCATTAACTGTTAATCTACCGCTTTACACATATAGGAAGGAAAATTAGCTGTTAGTGATGCCTTCCCCCCCCCCAAAGAAAGAGGGAAAAGCTACTTCACACCGCTAGTGACATTTTTTATGTAGCTGTTAATTAAATGTTACTACACTCCTGAAAAAATTGAAAGAATCACAAGTATTTACATTTTTCTGCTGTTGGATTATAACCAGGTTGGAAGTAGACCTTAAACTTGCAAGAAAGAAGAAACAGGAGCAAGAGAAAAAACCCAGAAGGCACATAATTTCAAATTCCATTCAAATCCGAAGAAGCTGTTGATCAGCTAATTAAAGGTTTAATATCTGTATATAAATCTGGCCTTTGTGTTATTGTCTGTCTGGCTAATGCTGTCAGTGGCCCCTCACCTGTGCTGTGATCACTGAGTCTTTCATTTCCCAGCGCTGCCGTTCCTAACACCACTTCTCACAAAGGGCTTTTTTCCAGGAGAATAATGTCCTTTTGGTTCCCAGATCTAAATCTGAAAATGTCATGCATAGACAGGCACAAGCACAAACATTTTTGGGGGACATGTGCTCAAACCAAAAAAGGGGCAGCCGTCGGCACATTTATTTATAAATTAAAAATAAAATAAAAATGGAACTATTTTTTGTACTATTTAAATCAAACAGACAGCTAAGTCACATTTTCCTGCTTATTCCTAGTTTTATGCAGCACAGAGCATTATATTTATCCTTCTGCATTAGTTTGTAGTTTTATTATGTAGCTGTAATGTTCTGGGTTCTGTTCTGGTTAGGTTAGTTATTTTACTCCCCTGTCTTAGGTTTTCTGGCTGCTTTGAGTTTTGTCTTGTCCTGTTAGCTTCTTAGTTTAGGTTTGGTTTCTGATTTATTTCTTGTTTTGAGCCTCTGCACTGATGTCTGGTCTAATTACTTACTCTGCACACCTGCCTTACTCCACCCCTGCTGCAATCACCTCTGACCGGTTTCACCTGCTTCATCCTCCATATAAACTGTTGAGACCAGACATCAGTGCCAGGTCGTCTATTTGAGTATGGGTGAGTCTCCTCCTGCAAGTTTCTGTTTATTGGTTTACTTTTGGATTTTTGACCCCTTGTCCCCAGAGATCTGAGCCACCCTGTTCCTGTCCTGCCTGCCACGCTAGTCTGTTCATTTGTGTGCCGTTTTTTGGATTGACGGTCCTTTTTGGTTTTTCCCTGTTTTGCCTTTTGTTAATAAAAGATCTAATTGAACCTCTGCTGGTCTGGCTGAATTCTGGGTCCCCTGCCTCCGATTCTTGACAGTAGCAACATTATTCCTAAACTGTTGAAGTAGAAATACTTTAATGAAAAGACTTCCTCCACTAAAGGTGACTTTTCCCACACAAAAAAGGAGTTTTTGGCCAGGATGCTAAAATTATTATAATTTATAAATTATTATAGATTTGTCTCTATTTTCAACACTTTATTGTGAGAGCTATTTGGCATCCATACGACAAAATGTTTAGGGTCATGTTTTACTTTTTGCCTGGGCCTGAGGATGGATCGCAGAGGTGGTTTAAAGTAATAAATGACAATTCCAGGCAACTGCTGCCCAGGATGTTTGAGTTTGTCATCTGCAATCCCAGATCTCACAGTCTAACCTCAGCCTAGGTTAAAGATGACGGATTCGGAGAATAATAAAGTAAAAATCAATGAAAATAAAAATTGGATAGTGGAAAAAGTGCTCTGAACTCTGGCATGCTGAGCTACAACCGCCAACGCTCTTGACCTATTTACACCAGCCTCATAGCTGAGCTCTAACCAAGAGTTTTGTTTGTTTGAACGTTTGTGAAACTTATCTATTGGTGAGGATTTGGCCTCAGTAGCTCCTGCTTGCCACCGCAGACCACACCCTGCTGACTGAATATGGCAACAGGAGGAATTTTAATTATCAGACAAACGAAAAAGGGGAAAAAAAAAAACAATAGAAAACTAAAAATAAGACGTGTACAGCCAGAATATATGCTGCAACATGCATCACATCCACTACTTGTGAAAAGGTTGAAAATTGTGAAACACCCTTGATGCACAAAGGTAAAGATTTTAAACGTTATTGCAGCATAGGAAACTGGTGCAATAAAGAACCAAGACATGAGCAACAAAGCCACATACCATGGGGGTTGCAGCAAACTTAACTGCTCAACTTTTGCATTTTGCAAATGCTTCTCATGTGGTGGTTGAATACTTCTTATCTACAGTGGAAATGGTGAGAAAAGGCGTAATCGAAACCGGTTGGCTTGTGGTCTGACGATTTGTGGGGGGCAACTCACAACCGTTGTTTTTGTGGAGAGTGTAGCATAAGGCACATTTTTAGGAGGTGCTTTTGATACCAATAGACTCAGTGGATTCAGTTCAATTCGGTTTATTTTGCACACTGTAGCACTGATTTACCACAAAAGTGACTGCACAAACAAAAAACAACTTACCGTATATACAGAGCCAATTCAATCCAATCATATAGATTCAAAGTTAATTATATACATTCCAATTCAATTCCAGTTATAAAACAATGCAGTCAAGCTCAGTCAATTATGCCAGTTGATAAACAGCTTTCTACCTAAAGAAACCCAGCAGTTTGCTTCGAGTGACTAACTTTGCAGCAATCCCTCATATCGAGCAGGCATGCGGCGACAGGAAACCAAAACCCCCTTTAACAGGAAGAAACCTTCAGCAGAACCAGACTCAATGTGATAAATTTGCCTCAATGCAGTATGAGAAGACAGAGCAGAGGCTCAAAAAGAGCACAGAAGCACTGTACAGGAGTACTTTCTATGTTAAAGAAAAAGTAACGAGTTAATGCCAGCAGTAGCTGCTGAAGTGGCTTCTTCTAACGCAGGGGTGTCCAAAACTTTTGGTCAAGTGGACCAAAGTTGTCAAGTCAAAAGTACTCAAGGACCAAAAAAAACAACAACAACAAAAAAAAAAAACAACAACAAAAGAAACAATTCAAATTAGCAAAAAGATTATACTGAGGATTTTTTTTTAACTTTCTCCACAAAATATGTTACATCCAATATATTAATAAGATATGTTAGTCAGGTTTTCTGTAGGAAAGGAATGTGTAAATTATTGCAGGTCCAAAACTTAAAATGGTTTGCAAATTTGTCATATTAAAAGATGATCATCCAGTATGCAAATTCTTCTGAGCTCTATAGAAATTGTTTATTCTCCTCCAGAAGAACATGATTTGGTTCAGCTTTTCTTTGAAAAGCTAAAATATTCTATTGTAAGAAGATTTTAACTTGGCTGTTATAATTTTGACCTAATTTAAAATAAAAAAAAGCTTCCATCTGCATCAACCATCTGCATAAAATGAGTTCAGGGGTTGCACATGGCCCCCAGACCACAGTTTGGACACCCCTGATCTAGTGAGAAAAAACAGAGCTAAACATCTGAAGACTGGGGCAGTTTTAACATCGGTGCCATGAAGAACAGAGCTTGTTTGTTGCAGCAATCGCCTCCTCTGCAAGAGGTGAGTAGTCAAGTAGTAAAGGTGAATGTTAAAAACAAAAAGACAGCATCAAGTGTATCATCTTACAGGATAGGTCACCAACATAATGCCTGTGGGCACCAGGTAGCCCCCAAGGACCACATGTGGCGCCCACAAGCCTGTTCTAAGAACAGTGTTGCCCACTAATGAGCTGCATCTAAAATTTTATTTTATTTTGTTGTTCTTCCTTTTTAATCACACTTGTGTTTATATATATTTTAAGAAATGACAATATATGTTAAATATATGATTAATATATTTATTTTACATAAAGGTGAAGTCTGACTTCTAATTCAAATGTCAGTACTGGTAACCCTTGTGTGACACAGTACCAATGAAGCAGCTATCAGTTTTAAAAACGTTGGATACCCCTGGGCTAGAGAAGGAGAACATGAAGCTATTGGCAGAAATAGCTCAGGATATGGCTTCTCCAAGAAAGGCATCACAGCTGAGCAGAACGCCAGGCCAGACGTAGCTTCAATGTAGAGAAAAACAGAGAGAAAATTAGTGTTGCGGCGATGGCATTTTTTGGCCCCGAAACCGATACCGATACCCGATACCTGGCTGTGCAGTATTGGCCGATACCGATACCATCTGTTTAAATTTGATGTGTGTGTGTATATATGAAGAACTGCATACTACTTAGGGTAGTAGAACTTTTTATTGCCTACCTGGAATGGGTGACAATAGTTGAATACACTTTTGGCTCTCAAAGGCCAAAATAGTGCAACATTTGTGAAATTATAACATGTATAATAGTAGTGCAACAGTAAGACAGTAAAATTACATTAATAATTGAATAATCTCTTTTAAACCCTGAGTTTTGGCTTTCAAATGCCAAATAGTGCAACTTTCATGAACTTATATAACATGTATAATACTAGTCAGGAGAGAGAAGGCTGCGTTCAAGTAACATACAAACATCAAAATGGTATCGGTGCCCTATTTGTTGGTACTCGCCGATACCAATACCACCATTTTAGTGCTGGATTGGGGCCCCGTCTGATACTGGTATCGGTATCGGTGCAACACTAGAGAAAACACAAAGTTAAAAGCTGAAATCACATAAAAAAATGCTAAATCGGAGAGTAGTAGGAGAATGTAGGAGAGTGAGGGAATGGGGTCATTATGTCCTCCAGCAGCATAACTACAGAGATAGCTCAGGAATCCTAAGCCACTCTAACTAGAAGCTTTATCAAAAAGGAAAGTTTTAAGCATAGTCTTAAAAGTAGACAGGGTGTCTGCCTCACTCTTTGTTCTTTGTGTGAGACTGGCTGCCAGTCTGAATGTTAAGTTTGTTTCTCGTCCTAATGCAAAAGATAATGCATGCTAATGATGCTCTAGATTTCATATCCGTGGTCTCTTAGAATGTCGTGGTTTAGGTCACCCAGTTAGACGAGGCAAAGGTTTCTCCTATTCTGACATATATATATATATATTTATTTATTTATTTATTTTTACAAGAAACCATGTTAAAGCCACACTTTCCAGCAAATTTAGGACTAATTGGATCCCATAGGTCTGTCAGCTTAAAGCCTGAGGTGTTGACATTCTATTTCTGAAAACTGTATCTTTTTGACTTGATGTCATGATAATCAACCCAAGACACAGGTTCTTAATCCTAACTGGGCATATCAGTTTTTTCCTGTTATATTGGTGAATATATATGGGCCAAGCACAGATGGTCCAGCTTTATTTTGTAAAGTGTTTCGAAATGATTCCAGATGATGACTTGACTACTTAGTGATTGAAGGTGACTTTAATTACTATCTAGATCCATATTTAAATAGTCTGTTCTCTGGTCCCCTTCCTAATATTTCTGCTGTACAAACCATTAACAATGAATTCAAAGAAGCTGATGGACACCTGCACATTGCAACAACCCATCAGACCGCGATTACTCATTTTACTCATGTACACAAATCATACACACGGGTTGACCATGTTATGGTCGATTCCAGATTAACTTCTAACATTTGCCACAGTGAACATGACAAAATGGAAAATATCTGATCACAGTCTAGTTAATATGAATCTTTAACTGTGCGCCCTAAGACAAGCCAACAGTTGGTGTTTTAACCCCCATCTCCTTGAAGACCAGGCTTTTAAAACACACATCACTACACACACAACGGGGAGGTGAACATGATTATGTGGGAAACCCGAGGGGGCAAAGCTACACTGAAAAGGTCTGAGCAATGCAGGTTGGAAGAATTTGAATTCTAGTCTGGAAGAACAAATGGGCAACTTCCTGCTTCAACTTAAACGGAGAGATTTTGAACTTGGTCATAAACCAAAGAACAAGCACAAGGAGCCCTTTACTAAATAAAAGCTAAATCCAGGGAGATGCTTACAGGCTTAAAGGACATTAATGAACAGTTTAAAGAATTTTATTCAGAAATTTACACTTCAAAATCAATAGCTAGCTAAGAAGGATTCAAACACTCAAAAAACAGACACAGTTTCCAGGAACACTAGGAAAAAAAAAAGCTTGTTTCATTTATTTGAGTCAATAGCAGACATTTCTTGCACACCAACCTTTTGCTTTTGCAGCAGTCTACAATGTTGTACTAATTCAAGATGATTTGGTCATTTTGGTTCAACACAAGTAAGTAACAGGTAAACTCACTGGATTTGATTCTGCAACATGTGGCTTTCCAAAGGTGTCTCCTTACTCTGAACTATCAGGTTAGCGTATGATAAAATGTGTCATTGGACTTGAAACTGAATCTTGGCTGCTGTGTTGTGTGAAATTATTTCTCCTGAAATATTCTGCTCCCCTGACCTCTTTAGGTTTACATATTGTGATGTTGAGTTTAGTGGCTAGTAGCCTCGTGAGACCATCCTGATCTCGCGAGCTTTCAAGGTTTCACTCGCAGATCAGTCTGGCTACTCTCCGTTAAAGAAAATTTGGAGCCGTTCACCAAACGAACGTCCAATCAGCGTTGGCTTTGAGGCGGGTTGAGGTGTGACGCAACGAGAAGCGACAGTTCAGTCTAAACAACATGGCGGCTTCAGCCGATGAAACTAGCGTTAGCGCGGCTATCGAGCAAGTTTTATCGTAATTACAGAGTATTTCTTTGCTGAGCTAACGAGCCTTTACCTGCAGCAGCAAGAGTAGCTTGGCTTGTGGTTGTGTTTTCGTCGTCGCTCTGTTACGAGCGACGACGAATCTGATTGGTTTATTTGGCCCGTCTATCACCAACATAGGCCAATCAGCTAACCAGTATTTTCGCCCCTTCCCAAAATTACTTCAACGGAAGGTTTCCAGATGGATATGCGGAGCAAATCTATCTGGCGGAGTCAGGTAAAGTGGCTAGCAGACCTCTGAGGAGAATACGCTTGTGTGTTGCAAGTACAACCCACATGAGCCAAGAGCGCATTCTGTGCAACCAGGATTACAGATTATTTCAGGAAAATCCATTTGTCTCATCACGTTAATCTTGATTAGTTCTTAAACATCATTTTTTTTTTACTTTTTTTATTAAAGAATTTGAACATCATATTACAAAAACAGTGCCATTACCTTACCACTAAAGAAAAATAAAATATTAACTGCATATACATACACACAGATCCACATAAATAAATATATGCCCACACTCCTACACGTACGTATTATGTACAAAGGTAAACTGAAAGAGGAGAGGTAGAGGATAGAAAATGAGCCAATCTTCAGAGACAACGCAGGCAGAAAACCCTTTATATACAGGCAAGCAATGTTATGTCAGCCAGAGAGCCGATAAGAGCGTCCCAGGCCTGCACAGTAGATATTTGCGCTTTGTGTGCGACAGCAAATGACCTTTCTAAAATAGCATTCTCGCTAAAGTGATTTATCCATTCTTTTGCTGATGGGATGTCCGGGGAAAACCATGAATGTATTACAGTCTTCTTAGCGGCAGTTAGTCCAGAGGAAATAATTTTCCTCTGAGCCAATCTGGTGTTGCCACTAAGAACCGAATCGTCATTGTATAGAAGCAGGGGAATGAATGGGATGAATGGGAAATCCTAAAATATTTTCAAGGCAATTATGCACCTTGGACCAAAGGCCATACACAGTGGGGACGCTCCCAGAAAATATGTGCTCTGATCACATTTTGTACAGCGGGGATCTTAAACATCTTTTTGAACACGAGGTCAGATCTGCCTCTTAGTACTCAACGTAATATAATGATAGTGATTTTGTTTTTGTTAATTTAACTTTGTGACCTCATTCCTCATTTTCAATATTAGGATACCTGCTGTCACAAGTAAACTTAAATTGATTCTTTCAGTTTTAATCAAGTTAAATTGAACATGCATTAATGCCGTATTGTATCTTAACAATATTATTATATTCTCTAAGTACACGAAGGAATAGTGTTAAAGTAACTAAAGATGCTTAAATAGAACCAACAGATGCCAGATTTCTTTTTTTTTTTCTTTCAGTGAGGAGTCTAGACTCAGATTTAGGGTTAGGGGTTAGGGTTAACCCTAACCCTAACCCTAACCCTAACCCACCTTCTGAAACACAAGATGCTATCAGAGCGTTCCCCGTTTGCAAAGCAGCGGGTCCAGATGGGTCCGGGCAGAATTTTACTATGCCTTTCATGGGGTTCTTGCACCCTCTTTGTTGGGAATGATCTGTGACTCGCTTAATAACGAAAAACTCCCTTACTTAAAGAAGGACAAGGATGAAACAGATCCAGGTAACTACAGGCCCATTGCCCTATTGAACTATGATTTGAAAATAATTAAACCGGCTTGTAAACCGGCTCAATAAAAAAAATGTAGCAAATATGATTCATTCAGACCAAGGTCAGGTGACATCTGTAAAATCCTTAATATCCTACATGCAGGGAATGGCACAGAGAATATAGGGGCCATTTTGTTTTTGGACACTCACAATACATTCAATATAAGAGTGGCTTTACCGAATTATGATGCTTAAGAAATTTGGCTTTGGGGACACTTTCATAGATTGGGTTAAAATATTATACAGCAGCCCCAAATCGTTCGTTCTAAAAATGGGTTCACACCTGCAACGTGGTGTGCGTCAGGGGGACCCGTTGACCCCCCCCACAGCTGTTTAATTCAGCACTGGAGCCTCGGGCTATTGGTATTAGCGAACCCGTTTTTACACGACATGAGCTTTAAAGTTGAAGTCAAATTCCTTGTTTTACTCTCAAACTTGACACAGAGACTCATATGACCCGTTTAGAGCAGGGCTGTCAAACTCATTTCTACACTGGGCCACTTTGGCATCATGAAGTCATTAAAAGGGCCGGTTTCACCTGTATAGATAACACTTTTGATTTCATAACTTCATTCCAGTTCACATAAAAATTTTAAAAAACTTCACAGTAACATAAAAAATTAGCACCTTAGACCCATTTGAGCAGTTTACCTGCAAATAAAGTTGATATTGGGGTGAGTTAAACTTTAAACGTTCTGCATCACTTTGGCTTTTTGGACATTTCTGGGTTGTTTTAATGTGTTTAGAAAAAACGGACATTTAGCGGCAGGATGTTGTTACTACACAGATAAAAAAAAACCTCAATATTCACTACAGGAGGCAGTTTCATTCATTTTATACATTTTAAAAGGATATATGCCTCTACTTTATGACATGATATGCCGTTTTTGGCTCTTGAGGGCCGGATAAATTGCCTTGATGGGCCGGATTCGGCCCGCGGACCTTGAGTTTGACACGTGTGGTTAGATGAACCGGTGGTCTCGGTACCCACCCAACTGAATATATAAATGCCTTTGGGAGAATGACTGGTTATATCATAAACTGAAAGAAGAGCAAATCATGTCCCTAACAGACATATTCACTAAGTAATGTGTTGACCATTTTACTTATTTGGGGCTTAAACTGACTAGAACCCCCTAAGCATGTCTTCAAAGCAAACTTTACAGAATCTATAGAGAAATTCTCCAAGACTCCATTGAGTTGTGGAGAATCCTGCCCCATCAATGATTTCTCAAGTAAATGCAGTCAAAATGGTAAGACTACCCAGATTCTTATACCCTTTTCAAAATGTACCCATATTTTTAAAAGCATCTTTTTTTTAAGAATCCTGATTGTGTTACACTGATTGTATTACACTGCCCTACAAATCACACAGGATATCTAAAGCTCACCTTCATAAATCCATCAAAAAGGGGGTTTTGGGTGGGCCTGTTGTTTAACGCTGTTATTGGGCTTACCCACTGGACGTGTGGAGGTGTCAAAGCTGAGGAGAACCCTGTGGTTCCAGCTGGAAGCTGCTGCTGTAAAAACATCCTCACTCCCCGCTTTTTGTTTTCTGACTCTATATCAACGGCTAAATCGTTTCAACTAAACTTCATTGGAAGAAACTCCCTGAGAATCCTAAATCAGATCAATGTGGCTTTCCGGGTTCCCAGAGTATCCATACGTGCCAAACTCCTTCATTCTTGTCTGCGTGGTTGAACGGGGTGTTTGCACTCTGGAGAGAAAATGGTTTAGCACATTTTTAGACCTGAATGTTAACGGCTAATTTGCTTCATTTGCTTAGATAAGAAACAAATTTAATCTCCCAAACTCACTTTGTTTTTGTCACCTTCAAGTCAGACATTTTGTTAAGAAGAATCCTCCACATCTTGATTTTATCCCTGCCACTCATCCTTTTCTCGAGACCCTGCTGCTCTCTCTGGACACTAACCAGTTAATATCTAAATTTGTGCGGTCAGTTTCTTTGCACGCGTACATAATTTGTTTACCAGTTCGCAGAAATACCCCTTCATATTTTAAACCCAACAAAGAAGCCTCTGGTTTCCAAGCACAGGGCTTTCCTGCCTTAAAGGTTTGCATGACCTATGCAAACTTTTTTTTTTTATAAGGAGTACGAGGCTTTGAAGAAAAAAAACCTCAACCAAATGAGTTAACAGGGAAGTGTTGTTAGCAAGTTTTAGGATGTACAGTGAAGCGTGCGATCTGAATAAAAAGTGAAATAAGGACTTCCACAGCTTGTGTGTAGCCAAAGCAGAAACACAGAGCCCCAGTCAGTAGGTTATCACAATGAACAACTTTCAGTAACAACAGGTCGGACATTTTATCCTCCTAGAAAGTTTGCTCATAACAGATCATCATCACTGTCCCCAGAGAATCAGAACTTTTTTCAGTGAACATATTTTATCTCTCTTTTAAGCTGCACCGTTTGGATTTTGCTCTTTTAATGCAATCCAAAGGTACTTTTGCTTCGCTTGATGTTTTTTTTTTTTTTAAAATGTTCGTCTTCAAAACAAGTAAAGCTCAGTTCAAATGACATGTTAAAGTTTTACGTCTACACACAGTTTGGCTGGTTAGGACTGCTTTTATAAGCGGGAAGCTGCACCATCCATGACCATGAGGAAGAACTGTGAGCTAAAATAAAAAGTCAAATTTTGTGTGAAGCTTACGTTTTAAAATTAGCACAACCTGGACACGTCTTTGCAGAAGCTTTATTTCACATTCTGTGGTCAGCGCTCAATGCCTATATCTAAAACAGCCACGACTACGCTACACAGACATGTTGGAGGTCTCACGCTGACGGCGCCGAAACAACCTGGTCTCTCTGGCCTCTTGAGCAGTAAACATAGGACTACGGGGGTAGAGGTCCTACTGAAAGGACTGAGGTAAAACTTCCCAAAATGAACCTAACGTCATCGTCTGCATGAACGTACACGCTTCTTTGCTCTTAAGATTATAAAAATGCAGCTCTGCAAGGGTAGGTGTCGACAAAGTTGGGTTTGCAGAGGAGAGCTGCTCTCACAGCTGCACAATACAGCTTCCCAAGCAGCCCTGAGGTCCTCCGCCTCACCTCCGGGTGCGTGGCCGCCCTCCACAGCTCATGGATGTCTTCCACGTGGCCGTGGGAGGTCATCATCTGACTGTAGATGCACGGGTGGTACGGCGCCTTGCCCTCCCCTGAGAAATAGACGTGCCTCTGCGGCGACACGCCGACGGCGTTGGCGCAGATGCCCATGAACACGTCGTCTATGTGGATGGAGGCGTTCAGGGTCAGCGTGGCGTGGTAGATTTTATCCGCTACGTCACTGGAGATGACGTAGCCGGCGCCGGCCGTGTAATCGGGGTAAGATGACCACTGGTACGTCTCGTAGGACACGTAGTACTTGCTTCCCCTGCTGCGGATGGGCGGCGCCCCGACGTGCACCCGGCCGATCCAGAAGTTGGCCACGCCCTTGCGGCTGGCCTCCAGCAGGTAGCTCACCAGGTTGGGCATGTGGACGAAGACGTCGTCGTCGGCGGTCATGAAGAAGCGGGCGTGGGCGCAGCGGCTGTGCATCCAGTGGAACTGCAGGATGAGCTTGAGGGTCAGATTGTGGAAGGAGTCCAAAAAGTTCTTCTGGATCAGGTCGCTGTAGGTTTGGTCCTCCTGAACGAGCTGCTCCTGGAAGCTGCCGTTGCTCTTTTTGCTCCAGAAAGGCTCGCCCTTCTCAGTCCCGATGGCTCCCAAGGCGAACACCACCTTGACGGCCACCCCCAGCGTGTTTTGGATGTAGGTCTCGTTGCCCCAGGTGGACCTGATAGCGTTTCGCCTCTCAGTGTTCTCAGGGAAGGACTTTACAAAGACGAGGAGGAGGACGTCCTTGCCGGCGCACTTGTCGGGGTGGTCCAGCAGGTAGGGAAAGTTGCTAAAGCTTCTGGCCTGCTCGCGAGGAATGGTGAGGCTCCTGTTAATGTAGGTGAAGCTGTTGACCAGGTAGCGGAAGGAGTAGGACCTGACGTGGCTGACCACGATTAAGTCCAGCTGCTCCCAGCAGATCATTACCACCGACAGCAGCAGGCAGCTGGTCATCAGCTTCACTAGCTTACATTTTCGCATGTGTCGGAAGTTCACAAACATCCTGGAATTTGGTCAGCTGTTGGCCCCACCTGGTCAGCGTGCGTGCTTCTGGGGTGGCACGGGGAGGGTGTTACAGTTTCTCAAAGCAGCCGCTGGCGGGTCTTCCATCCTAAGCTTGTCTTGCTAAGCCAAAGACACGCGCAGTGCTGGGAGTCAAAGGCTCTGCATGGAAACGGCCTCCATGGTGGCAGAATCACTCGCATGCTCAGAGCAGCCAATCAACCGGGATATCATCGTCCATCCACGAAGCCTGCGGTTCTGTAAAGAGAGAATGCGTGTGTCACTGTGAGTAACTCTCACACCAGAGGCTCTTTTTATTTCAAAATGAAGAAGCGGAACCAAACCTGAAAACAGGAAATGAAAAGCTGGAGGAAATATATATGAAAGACTGCTAGGACAGCACTTTGTCTAAAAAACTGGAGTTTACACTGCAAAAAACGGGACTAAAAATAAGTACAATTTTCTTGACATGAGTGTATTTGTCCTTGATTTGAGCAGGTAAAAAGGAGGATCTTCCAATGGAATGAGTATTTTGACCCCTAAAATAAGATAATTAGATATTCTGCCCTCTAAATAAGATGATGGAGATGAGTTGTTCTATTTTAGGTGCAAAAATCTCATTCCATTGGCAAATCATCTTATTTACCTGCTCAAATCAAGGACAAATACACACAATTCAAGAAAATGTGACATTTTTAGTTTTGTTTTTGCAGTGTAAAAAGCACGCGTCTCTTTTCTTCCCCATCCTTTATGCACTCCTCTGTGTTGAGCTTTCACACAAAATCCCAATAAATGTGGCTTTTTTTTCCCACCAAACAAAAATTTATTGGAAGAAACTCTTTAATGTCAAAGAGAAAACAGATTTCGACAAAGTATGGTCAGTGAAACATGTGTTATGTGAATGCATAACTTTTCAGGATTTGCTAGATGCACCATCGTCTGCAGTCCCAGCACTGCGTCTCAGTCAAACTATGCAAAACGGCTCAAGCTCTGTCAGGTTGCGCAGGTGTCGGGCATGAACAGCCCTTTTCAAGTCCAGCCACAAATTCTCCATAGGTTGGAGGTCTGGGCTTTGACTCGACCACTCCAGAACATTCCTCTGGTTCTTTTTTGAAATAGTTTCTGTGTAGCTTTTGCAGTGTGCTTTTTATCATTGTCCTGCTGGAAATTAAATCTTCTCCCAAGCCATAGTTCTCTTGCAGACTGAATAAGACTGTCCTCCAGGCTTTAGGCGTGTTTTGTGGCGTTCATTTTGCCCTCTATCTTTACAAGCTTCCCAGGGCCGGCTGCTGAGAAACATCCCCACAGCATGATGCTACCACCACCATGCTTCACAGTGGGGAAGGTGTGTTTTTGGTGATGCGCAGCGTTTGGTTTTCGCCAAACATAACGTCTTGTCTGATGACCAAAAAGCTAAATTTTAGCCTGGATCAAAGAGCACAGTCTCCCCCATCTCAGCAGCTGAAGCTTGTAACTCTGGGTTTTGGTGGCTTCTCTCACTAGTCTCATACGGTCACTCAGATTCACTCAGGACGCCATATTCGTTCCATTTTTTTGATGAGCAGTGCTTCGAGTGGGCTGGTATGGACCAGTACCGGTACTTCTACCCGCATCCCAGCCTAACTCTCTCCACTTTTTACAGCTTGTAGCCTATTTGTGACAAAAAAAAAATCCTCCTAAGAAACCCATTGCCTTGGTCCACAACACTTGCCGTGCATTCAAATGCATGTAGATGCTTTGCATGAGAGAGGTGAGGGGGAGGAAAACGATGACAGCTGTGGCTCCAGGAGGGCTCAAAGAGGACCTGGGCTGGAGCAGAGCTGAATGATAACTCTGAACAGTCTTTCACTACAAAAGAAAACGGAGGTCGGACTCAGGTGGCAGCGCATCCAACAGGGAACATGCTGCTGCACTCCTCGGTATGACCACGGGTGGTGCTAGCCATTTGGGGGCCCTGAGCACAAATGCTGTGTGGTTCCCCCATGTCAAAATGTGTTTCTCTTCATAAAAAAACAAAACAAAGAGTAATTTTAAGTAGAATTGAAATGAGGAAACTGAACAATGTGATCAGGACAAGTTTTGTTTTTCCTGAGGAAGATTCATTAGTAGGAGCTCATCAAAACCAAAGATCCTCCAGTCTGCAGAACTTCTTAGTTCTGCAGACTTTAGTTTAGACTTTAACACTGCTGTTCAGGGTAAATTATTTTTGAATCAGAGCAGATGTAACGGGCTGAACGTGGGAATAATTTTCATATCTTTGTTACATTTGCATTTATCATTTTTCATGTTTTCATTTGTTCAAAGTTTACTGTTGCTCTCGTGAATAACTGGGTGTGAAATGACGCTTTGCAACTTTTTTGCAAAAAAAAAAAATAAAAAAAAATTGTTTTGCAAGGTTTTTTTCAACATTCCCATTGCCAACCTCTTATCCATCAACAGATGACTTTGTTAAAGGAGCTTTAAGTAAGATATTCACTGTAAATTAAACCTAAATCATTCTCATCTGTCACCAGGGATGGAAGTAACGTTCCCTATAAACAACCGGTCCTCTCCATCAACAATGTCTTAGTCACGTTTTTCTCCTTTCAAACCTGGAGGTACTGTCCAGAACTACGTCAGCTCAGTGTGTAGCCCGTGTTTACTTCCTGGTTCTTCAGCCAATCATTTGAGATTTCCCAGGGTTCCCAGCACAGAGCGCAGCATTTGGTATTTTATCTTGGCAAAAGAGCTGCAGCCTGCAAGCATGGAAGCCAGTAAGAGAAGCGGAGCAGAAATGGACTAAATACAACATAGACCTGTCATGTGGAAGTAAAAAATCAGTGCAGAAACAGACCATTGAGTAAATAGAAGATGTCCGTGAAAGACATTGTTCATGTGTTGTTCTGATTTTAACCAGAAGGTGTCGTCATTACTTGTTCCTTTAAAGTATCATCTGTAGCTTTGGTACCTTTTCTTCACTACTCACATATTGAGCTCATGGCGGGAGCAACCACATGAGAGACTTGAGAGATGTCCATCATTTTCTTGAGCAAATATTTTTGTATTGCTTATACATAATAACATATTTAAATGTTATGTCTTTATTAAGATAACTATAACTACGATTTTACTCAGGCTGTAACCCCTCACCCAAAAAAAAGAGGAGTACTGGCACTTTTTAGTTTCTTCATTTAAAGCGCTGTTGATGAGTGATATCTCTGAACTCCGGGTGATGTTCAATGCCTTGGAAATTTTGCGGTATCCATACCCTGATTGGACTTTTCAATAATCCTTTCCCTGAGTTGCTTGGAGTGTTCTTCTGTCTTCATGGTGTAACGGCGGCCAGGAATACTGATCTACCGGTCTCTGAACCCTTCAGGTATTTTATACCTTAATCACCTGAGACACAGCCACACCACTCAGGTGATCTTCATTTCACCAATTGTGAGACTGTTGGCACCAGTTGGATAACCTGACCCTAGCCAGATGTATTTCGCTCCGCCTAGCTCCACTCATCCATCTGGGACACCGCCATAGGAATTGCCTTTATTGAAGGCTGGGCCTTATCAAAAATCCTTGCATATGATTGGATAAGCCACTTGTCTGTTATCTTTATCGACGTGCTATTTCAACCACTCACACCGAAGCTAACCCGTGACGCTGATGAGAGCGACACAGGAAAAAACAAAATTTTTTTTTTTTTTAAATGTGTTTGCGGCTCTAGTGGTTGGTGTTTTATTGACAGTGAGCTGACAGGAAGAGGGGGGAAGACAGGCGGCAAAGCGCCGCGGGTCGGAGTCAATCCCGGGCCGACTGCCTCGAGGACTAAAGGCCTCCTAACATGGTTCGTGCTAACCGCTAACCGCTCCGCTACGGGCGCGCCCCGGAAAACAAAAATGGCCAAATCCGGTTGGGAGAAGGGCGAAAACATGGTTTCCACCAACAAAAGCCTTCAGAGCCGTTCTCTGATGTTCTTTTAATGAAACAATATTAGGTAGATTGGACAACACGGAAGATATAGCAGCATCAATGTTAACCCTTGTTTCCTCGATGTGAGCCGCCATTGCTATCAAAACAGTCTCACGTCACGATCGCTTCTCCACTACGTCACATCTATGAAACTCCAGCCCTGCGTCCTGATTGGCTGGACAATAAAATTGGTTGGAGAAATCACTCTCTATGGAAGAGGTCCCAGATGGATGTGAGTGAAGCTAGACGGAGCGAAATCCATCTGGCTAGAGTCAGGTTACCAGTTGGATGGACCTCTATTGAATTAGACCACTAAATTTAAACGGGGGGTGAATGATTATCTAAACACATACATTTGTTTATACATTTTTGTTTCATTCACATTATTGTGTAGAAATCTGTTTTCACTTTGACATTAAAAGAGCTGTTTCCAATCAATTTCGGTGTGAAAAAAGCCAAATTGTATCTACCATGATGGATTTATGACAGCAATAAAAGGGTAAAACATCCAGAGGTGTGAATACTTATGTATGTTCTCTTTCTCAGAGAACCCTACACTTGTACATTTCCTAAGTAAAGCAATGACACATTACTGTATTTAATACACATACGTGATCATTTATTTTTATGGGGAAAAAGTCCCCGCAGGAGGCTGTAGACAGAGGTTTCCTCTTCTTATTGTGGTTGGAGCGGAAGGAGAGCCGGAACGTACGCTGAAGAGTCAAAATGTGTGCGGGGGAGAGAGCTGGCACTGAAAGCAAAAGCCAGCGCAGCAAATATCGCAATGTGAGCCGGGTTATAATGGAGGGGCTTAAGGTGTGGGCCCGGCCAAAAGGGGAAGCATCCGGACACAATGGGGAGCAGGAGAGAGGCCCGGCAGAACAATGCGCGATGAGAATAGCCTGCTTCCGTCTGAGCCAGAGCTAACACCCGGAGAGGCGGGGGTACAGGGCGCATGGCGACGGCACCGGGGCAGAGGACTCCCGCTGGGGCCTGACAGCTTTTTAAACATCACTGGACGCTCTGCACCTAATGGGGTCATTGCTGCAGAATGGCTTAGCTGCGAGCGTAATGAGACTCCCTGCTTCATCTCCGGCTCACGCCAGCAGCCTCCACGGCACCGGCAGCACGCACAGCTTCTTACTTTGCATGCTCTCGCTTCACTGAGGCGCTGCTGAACCCATGCTTCACCACTGTGTAAAAAGGACACTCACTTTCATTCACTAATGGTACTCCACTCCTAAACCTGTTAGACAGCGCCCTATACGAGCGGGACGTTAGCTACGGGGATGCACTAATTATGCTTCTCTGTTCTCCCCGTTAAAACAAGGTTGTTAAGAGATTTTGCTATATCTGCTCACGGTGCTGACAGATGCCTCCACGCCCGACACACAACTGTACAAGGCTCGGTGCACAAGCCACATAAGGAGCCAGAAAGATCAGAGAACGAAAACCCACAACACCCTTACAGTCAAAGTCAAAATTTAAAGTCAAAATGGCCTTTTTTGAAAAGAACATTACTCAGTTGGCTGAGGTTTCCAGGAGTGGTTGAGCTCTCTGATGGGAACGAGCCACCCTACATTTGAAAGCCATGGCTCAGACAAATTCACAGTACCTGAACGAGAGGGTCTCCTTCCTTTCTATTTGAAACAGAGGGCGGTTAAAGGCCGAATGTGTTTGAGAGGAGACTAGTCCATAGCCACTGAGAGCAGGGAACTTCAAATAAGTAACATTGTCTTGAAATGAGTGGATTTGCCCTTGATTTGAAAAAATGTTTGTTCCCAAATGAATTGCTCCTGCTTTAGATATGGGACTTCATCTGTAAGCACAGGGAATCACTCCCCATCTACAACCAGAGCCGTGAAAGCTTAAAGTACCGTTTGTATAGATTTGAAGCATAGAGGCCAGCAGGCGGCAGGAATTGAAGGGAGGGAAACATCACTAATGACCAAAGCAAGCACTTACCGGGTCAATGGAATATGTGAGCGAGGAAGCGGCGGGGGTTCCTGTCCCCTGCTGCGCAGGCTTTCTCCTCTCCTTGAAGTTTTACAGTCAGCCACACGTGGGGAGGTGGAACACACTTTAGTCGTCAGAGACTCACTTCAGTCCAACGTGTGGAAGGAACACAGCGTCTCTGTGAGGGGGTAGAAAGGCGTGAACGTTATTTCTGACTCGCCCGACCTAAGTGTGATGATTCTAAGTTGGCTATGAATGAGCCAGTTGCTGTGGCTGTGCTATTTTCAACACCTCCCTCCCTCCTTCCCTCCCACAATCCTATCCTTCCCTCCCTCCCTCCTGCCCTCCACAGCAGCTGGCACAGGTGGTTGTGATGTAGACAGATGAAAAAGCTAGAAGAGGCTGCCCTAAAATGCCCCAAATGATGTAATATGTTTACCTCATCCAATGTACAGAAATACCCCCCCCCCCCCCCCACACACACACACCACAGATCAGAGCTGAAATCTGGATGAAGTGATGAACTCTGATCTGAACCTTCAGAGGCACATAAAGGAAGTTACTAAGTCGGCTTTCTATCACCTGAAGAATATTTCCAGGATTGAAGGACTAATGTTTCAGCAGGATCTGGAAAAACTAATCCATGCGTTTATATTTAGTAGAATTGATTACTGCAACCGTGTTTTCACAGGCCTGCCTAAAAAGTGGATCAGACAGCTGCAGCTGATCCAGAACGCTGCTGCCCGCGTCCTCACTAATACTAAGAAAGTAGAGCACATCACCCCAGTTCTAAAGTCCTTACACTGGCTCCCTGTATCTCAGAGAATAGACTTTAAAATACTTCTGTTAGTCTATAAATCCTTAAATGGCTTAGCACCTAAATACATCACAGACTTGTTATCAGTGTATCAACCCTCCAGACCACTCAGGTCTTCTGGCTCCAGCCTTCTCTGCAAACCTAGAACCAGAACTAAACAAGGAGAAGCAGCATTTAGTTCCTATGCTCCACTTATCTGGAACAAACTTCCAGAAAACTGTAAAGTGCTGAAAGCCTGAGTTCCTTTAAACCAAGATTAAAAACACGTTTGTTTAGGATTGCCTTCAACTGTTCTAGTTAAACTGTTTTACTAAAACATCATTAGTTAAATTTTGTAGTCCAACTGTTTTAAGCTTAATATTTGCTTTTAGTTTCTATTTTCTACATTTTATTCCAACTTTCTTTTATTCTGCTTTTATTTTCCTATCTTTTAATCACGTAAAGCACTTTGCGTTTTCTTTGTACTGAAATGTGCTAAACGAATACATTTGCCTTGCCGTATTAATTTCCTTTAGGATCACACTTCCTATTTTTCCTAATGTCACAATGACAATGGTTTCTTGACTTCACTAGCATCCCCCTGAAGGACCTCATGAATACAGTGTGTTGCAAAAGTATTCACGCCAGCGCTAAAACATAGCCTATCCGTGTGTGATCTAATGTCAGTGTAAATGCAGGCGTTCTGTTCAGGGGGTATGTTAGAACATTTTAGAGAACAGACAGCATGATGGAGACCAAAGGAACCCAGCAGCCGCGTCAGGGACGGAGTTGTGGAACATTTTAAAGAGTCGTTGCGATAGAGAACAACATCCCAAGCTTTCACCATCTCACAGCTCAGTCCTTCCTGCCATCCAAAAACGGAAAGAGGAGGTAACACCCCCCCCCCCCCCCCCCTCCCCTAAGCTGACAGAGCCGGTAGAGGAGAGCGTTAGGGCTGCACCATTTTGGTAAAATATTTCCATTATGATGAAAATAACCCATGATTTTTGGGACTCTTTTCTTTCTTTGCCGTAACAGAACTCCAACCTTTCCATGAGGCATTGAGGAAAGTCCATTTAACGAGCAAAGTAGTAATAGATATGCAGAGCTTGAAGGCATGACACTGAAACATTATATCCCACCAGAAACCGTCCTTTTGTAAAAGAGATGTTTCACATCCTGATATTGCAATGAAGAAAAGGACTCGATAAACTGGGCTGCTCTACAGAAGAGCCATCAGCCAAGACGGCCATGGTAACTCTGGAGGTGCTGCAGAGATCTACAGCTCAGGAGGGAAATACTCTGCTCACTGTACAGTTTTTAACAGCACAATCCTCAAATCTGGCTTTTAAGGAAGACTGGCAAGGAGAAAGGGACCGGTGACAGGAAGCCATGACAAATCCCATCTGCAGTTTGCAGATGAGAACCAAACTGCTGTTTTTCTCCAACCTGCCAAAGGCCATGTGCGGCAGAAAAACAAGACTGCACATCGCTCTGACAGCGCCAACCCCACAGTGAAAAGTGGCGGTGGTAACGTCATGATGCGGGACGCTTTTCTTCAGCAGGGACAGAGAAGTGGGCGAGAGACGATGAGAACGAGGAGCTAACCACAGAACAATCCTAGCTTTACCTGCAGCCGAAGGTGGGTCACCTTCCAGCAGGACAGCGATCCTGATCATGCAGCCAGAGCTACATCCAGCCATAGTTTAGATCAAAAGTATGTTCGCAAGCTAAAACGGCCCAGTCAAAGTCCAGAGCCAGATACAACCGAGGATCTGTGAAACGACTCGGTGTTTAATCTGTTTCCTCTAGAGGTGCAAAGCTGGAGCTGCAGACAGAACCACAAAGACCAGCTGCTGAACTCACAGCAAAGACTGGTTGACAGCGAGGGGGGGGCCGCACTTCCGTTGTTTCATTTGTAAAATAAAAACATGTATCACTTTACCTTAGCTTATTAAATCAGGTACATTCACAGTAAAACACCTGGACGTTTGTGGCAAGGTGGCAAACCCTGAAACAGTGAAAACTTTAGCAAGGCACTGCAGATGGAGTCAGAGAATGGCGCTTGGGTTCAAAGCACGGCTTCAGTTTAGAAAGCTTTCCTCTACCACACGTGTCAAACTCAAGGCCCGGGGCCGAATCCGGCCCGTCAATGCAATTTATCCGGCCCTCAGGAGCCAAAAAAGGCATATCATGTCGTAAAGAACAGGCATATATCCTTTTAAAATTGTTAAAGTGACTTAAACTCTGCCTCCTGTAGTGAATGTTGATTTTTTTAACTGTGTAGTAACAGCATCCTGCCACTAGGTGTCAGTTTTCCTACAACACATTAAAACAACCAAGAAATGTCCAAAAAGAGATGCAGAATGATGAGGGTTTAAAGAGTAACTTACCCCAATATCACCTTTGTTTTACAGATAAACTGTATAAACTGGGCATAAGGTGCCAATTTTATGTTACTGTGCATTTTTTAAATATTTTATGTGAACAGAAATTAAAATTATAAAATCAAAGGTATCATCTATACACATGCAACCGGCCCTTTTAATGACTTCATGACGCCGAAGTGGCCCAATAAAGAAATGAGTTTGACACTGCTGCTCTAGCAGGTAACCAAAATAACGAGTCCTCCGCGGTTCCGTCCTCCTTAACTCACCACGTTAACGTTAAGCAGACGCTACGCTCAGCCAACACAAACACTCACGTCTCCTGCAGCTTTACGCCATGATTGGCGGGGAATGGCTCCTCTCTCTTCTCCTTCAGCTGCAGCTGCGACTCAGATACTTTTATTGCCTTTAAAATTTTGAACTTTATAATCCAGGTTCTTTTCTTGCTCGATTTTAAACAATAACTTTAATCTCCCGGTGGTGGTGATGCATTCAAGGACAAACAAAAGCGAAAATTCCAACGGTCTCCATTTGAAAAGGCAGAAATTTAGTTCATATCACAATAAATAAATAAATAATCACATGGCACAATTGTTGATGACCCCAAAAACTATTGCAAACATTTGTGGAAACCTTCTACAAATCCTTGTAGACTTTCTCCCGAGGAACTTGAACATTTGTTCAACTCTGAAAAAATATTTAGTGATGACAATAAAATGTTATGCGACTCTCAGTCACACCTGATGAAATCAAGGAAGCAGTTAAGAGTCTTTAAGCAAATAAATCAGATAATGCGATATGATTAGCTGATTTCTATGAATAAATGTTGTTGCATTATTGTTGCAAGCAAAGAAAACGTTTCGTAAATGAAAAAAATAAAATAAAAATGAAATCCAGAAATGAAATTTAGGAATACTTCTTAATAGAAAAGGTTTTCAGAATAACTTTGCTCTTTGATCAAACATAATTTTAAAGCGTTTTTTTTTTTTTACATATTTAATTTCTTCAAATTGTATTTATCTATTTTACATATGTTATATTTTCAAATTTTATTTTTCTCAAATTTCTCTTTTTCAGATTGAGTTTTACGAATTGCATTTATATTTACAGATCACATTTTTTTCACTTCTGGGGGGTTTCAATTGAACTTAAATTGTTTTTGTTAATAAATTCTTATATGTTGAAGATAAGTAGCTGCAAATTTACTCCATATTTGTTCAGAGTTTACTGTTTGAGAACGCCAGAGCTCGAATCCCTCTTTTGTCCTAATACTAGGGCTGGGCGATATGGACCAAAAATAATATCTCCATAATATTAGGCTGAATGCTAATATGCAATATGCTTTTCATTCAAAAAATTTTAAAAAGCATCTTTGAATCAAAGCTTCATTCCAAATGTCTGACAGGCAAATTTTTTTAACAAACAGCTGTAGATATATATGAGAAACGGCTAAAAAATAACCTGCTGGAATACATAACAGTACAATTATAACGCAACATAGATGAAATAGTCTTATATCTCTTTTTTTTCCTCAATATTTTTATAATTGCACAACAACCCGTTAGAAAGACAATGAATTTCCTCTTACTGTGGCCTACCACAGCTACGCACTCCTAAGCCTAACCCATCATCAGCATCCATCAGATGCTACATTCCTTGGTGAAATTCAGACTATGCTGCTTTACTAACAGAGGGACAGGAGCCTGCTAGCTTGTGTAGAATAGAGATGTAGATTAACTTTGACCCAATGGTTCCAACATTTGCCTCATTGATTTTCCTTTTTTTTATTACAAAAACTTGAAATTAAAAATGGGGATGGAAAAAGGCTTAAAACTTGAATCTGTGTAGAATGAAACCATATACATGTACAAAAATAGAATATCGTGAAAAAGCTGTATATTTTTTTGTCACACATTTCAGAAAGCAAAACTTGTATGTCACATATATTCATTACACAGAGTGAAACATTTCAAGCCCTAATTTGTTGTAATCAAGAATCTTTTATTGTCACCATGTGAGGCAGACACTGGTTTACGATACACACAAATAACACAATGCACATACTTATTTTCGTATATTTTGATGATTATGACTTAGAGATAAAAAAAACCCCAATAATTCAGTTCATTTTCCATGAATTACAGCATTCATGCGGCGTGGTATGGAGGCGATCGGCCCGTGGTTCTGCTGAGGTGTTCAGGAAGCCCAGGTAGCTTTGGTAGCTGCCTTCAGGTTGTCTGCATGGTTGCTTCTGGGGTCTCTCATCTTCCTCCTATGCCAAAAGGTTCAGGTCAGGCCAGTTTGCTGGTCAATCAAGCAGTTTCTGCACCTTTGGCAGCTTGAGCAGGTACCAAGTCCTGGAGGAAAAGTAATTCAGCATCTCTAAAAGCCGGTCAGCAGCAGGGAGCATGAAGTGCTCTAAAACTTCCTGGTAGACGGCTGCGTTGACCTATGACCTCAGAAAACCCTTGTAAATGTTGTTTAATGTAAAAACACTAAAAGGATACTTTTTTGTGTGTTTTGTAATGTTCTAATTTGAGATGCAACATTTTAGTTTTTTATCTGTATGCCACAACCATTAAAATCAAAAGCAATAAAGGCTGGAAATATTTCACCTTTACTTTTTTAGATCTACCAGTAATGTGGTTTCCCTTGGTGAAAGTGAGTAGATTTACTAACAAAGGGAAATTTTCCGTAATCTTTTAATCTATTGAGAGGTAAGGTTTATTTGTTTCTAATCTACAAACAGAACTTGCAGTTGCCTCATACTCTTTCCGTTTTCAGATAAGAAAATTTACATAAACTCGTTTTCAACTCTTCTATAATTTTCCCCGCTGATGTGTCTGGTGTGTTCCCTGGACGCCATGATGTTGTTTGTTCTAGCAGTCTTTTCATACATTAAACTGCTGTTAAGATAATTCGATCTGAAAAACCCTCAGGTGCACATTTAGTGACATTGCACCAGTAATAGCTCAGCGCTGCAGCAACATTGCAGAAACCCCAATGTAGCAATAACCATAGCACTGCAACGCTCCTGCACCAATCCAGGCTGCTCTAGTTGAGATAACAGGTACTGTAGTTTAGCTGTTCATTTAAAAGCACTATGAAAGAAGAAAATAGGCCCGTCTGCATTGTAGTTTGAACCTTATTAGCAGTAGACTGCGGACAAATGAAAAACATGACAAATGCTAAGTGCAAAAGCGACAAAGACTTAAATGATCGCATGCTCAGCACGTTTCAAAAATGATTTAGTCTGAAGAGCTGTGTTAAAGTCTGTCAATTTAAAATAAGATGCTGAAGTTCTGCAGACTTTGAGGATTTTTGCTTTTGATAAACTCCTGCTGATGAATCTTCTTCAGGAAAACCAAACTTGTCATCCTCACATGGGTCAGTTTCCTCTGTAAAGTCAGAACATTTTGTAGTTTTATGGAGGTTTCCATCAAACAAATAGAACATGTGAAAAGAGCGCCAACATCAATCTTATTATATGAGCAATTTATCAGAGGAGTCCTAGTTCTGTATGACACTCGCCATTGTTTCATTTCATTTATTGTACTTCCTTGTTTTAACACGTATTAAAATCAGTTTTTGTTCATTTTCCCAATAGGTGAAACCCAGTTATCTAGATAGATAGCATTGTTTTTCAAAACATCAAAATTAAGTTAAAAGTTTTAAGAGTTAGTTTGGTAATAAAGAGATATGCATTGATAAATCCTGTCTTCTTTAGATGTTTCCAGGTCTGCGTGTGTGTGCGGCACCACAGACGGCCAGCGTAAGTGTACCTACTCTATGACAAAAGCAGCGTCCGTATCAGGGGATATTCTGGTGCAGAGTTCTGGGCAGGAGCGAAGCAACAACACACACAGATATTATCAAAATAGATTTTATTCTAGACCTTAAGATCTGAGTGATATACCAACAGTCTGATCAGGAGGCTGCAGCCGTGACAAAGTACAATGTAGTTCTGTGGAAAGACAGCAAAAACTTCAGAAAATTGGTATGTACATGTTCTGTGTTATATTACATCAACAATTATATTTAGCAGATTTCTTTTACCCCCCCCCCATCTTGAGTACGTAGCTAAAAACGAATCAAAATTACAAAAGTTTTCATAAATACAAAACCTTCAAGGACTTTCCAACAAAAGAAACTGTCAAAGAGCAAAGCAATATAAAACACTGTCCCGCTGTCATATCCGTCATCTGCAGCAGAGGCTGAGGGATCGGCTTCACGCAGTGCTGGCTTTAGTCAAGCAAACTTTAAATCAGTCCCCAATTTAAGTGCATTTTTAGTTCAAGATATGTAGGTGAGCTGCTGGGTTGAGGTGACAGACCTACAACGATCTGCACTCGACCGATGAAGTGGGAGATGAATCTCCATGACTAACCCACCAAAAAACCCTGGCAACCCTCCTGGCCGTCAGATGTCTCTCTGATTGACTGAATTAACAACACCTGCATATTTTTCTCCATTTCAGGCTAAAGTGCAAAACAACTTCAAATGCCTCCTCCTCTGTATGCAGTTCTGACAGTTTAATGGTATTTTAGATGATGAGCCAGCTAAGTGACAAGCTGCTGTGACTTATACTTTGTGGTACATGGATTCCTATACTGCATGTTTGCTTTAGAGGAAGCAGACTCTAAACACTACAAACAAAGCACCGTCTAATCTTAGCGCAGGCCTGCACTCAGCCCGTCTCTAGCGTCTTTGTGTTAATGTGCGGCAACAAGTGCCTGATGACAGCAAACCAAAGCGTTGGCTGCAACGTCGGGTCAGAAGGGAAACGTCATGCTGTCAGTCAGACATTTTGACCCAGAAGCTGTAGTTTCTGAAAAAGGTGAGCATGACGACCGCTGTAAATAAATGGCTGCTGCAACAATAATCTGGTCTGATCATCGTTGGGCGGCGGGGCCGTTAACAGAGAAGACTAGCCCGATTAAAGCTGTTACACGGCGGTGCCAGGCAAAAACCACGAGACCACAGGGTTTCCACTTCCCCTCTCAGGAAGCGGCAGCGCATCACATCTGACACAAAAAGCCTGGCCGTCTGTTATCTGCAGCACAGATACACGGCGAGCTCAGCTGCACATCGACACCTCTGACTTCGGCGCTAACCGTCGCGTCGATTATACCTCAGCCCAGACATTTTCAGTGTCTGTGACTGCGTAGGAACACATCCGCGACAGAGAATGATCATAGACAGAAACTTACAGGATTAGTCGCAGCTCTTGAATTTTTCCACATTTTGTCATGGTTACACCATGTACCTGATTGGGTTTGTACATGATACACCAACATAAAGTGTAGCTTCACTGTGAAGTGGAAGGAAAATGGAAAAAAAAAGTTGTAGCGTCTGTTTGTATTCAGCCTCATTCATAGCCCTAAATAAAATTTAGAGCAACCAGATGGTGACCAGATGAGTAATCAGGATATGCTGGGAGGTTAAACGCCAGCCGTGTGCTCCTCAGAGCTGGTCTCTGAGCAAGACTGGCAGGAAGAAACTCATTGCCAGCCATAAAAAGGCCCGTTTGCAGTTGGCCACAACCCATGTGGCAGGTGCAGCACACATGTGGTAGAACATGTTCTGATTAGATGAGCGCACCTAGCCAACAGTGAAACATGGAGGTGGCAGCTTCACGGTATGCGGATGCATTTTTTTTTTAAAGCAAGAAGAGAGAAGTTGCTCTGACCTGTCTCGTTGAGAAGACGGATGAAGCTAAGTTCAGGGTGATCCTGTTCCAGCAAACCCTAAACATACAGCTGCAGGTACAGTAGACTGGGTTTTAGAACAAAGCATGTTCAGGTTTTAGAATGGTCCAGTCAAAGTCCAAATGAGGAATCTGGACAAAAAAAAACTTTTCACAAGAGCTCTTTTTTTAAATCTGACTGAGCTGAAGATGGTTTTTGCAGATGAGAGATATTCTAACAGACTTTCAGCTGTAGCTGCATTAAAATGAGTTTTCTCCACAGTGTGAACCCAGGGAGCAAATACAAAGGACTGCCAGACATTTCACTATGGGCTTAAATGTGTTGAACTATCACAGAAAACCAATAAAACATGTGGATGTGTTCTGAATACTGTCGCGAGGCATTGCACATTGGGAAAAATGGCATCAAGAGCAAAAAACATCTGTTGGACAGCAAATTGAGTGAGCAGATGTTATAAACTGTAGATCTGCATTGTCTGCATTCATGGAAACAGACAGGAAATTAATATCCACTTGAATCTCTCCGAACCTCCTCCCTTCCCCTACACCAACATGTCATAACATAAATCCTGTAAAGGTCAGGAAAGCCCAAGTTGTGCTCTCTGTCGGCAGCCATATTCACACGGGTATAATATGGACACCGACAGGGAACAAATGTCTGTATACTTCCAATCTAGTGGGTCTGAAGATAACAAAACAGAAGGATCCTGGAGATGTCGTTGCTCTGTTGTGGGTCCAAGCGATGATGGACTCTTGCCATGTCCAGACAGTACAGACTGTTGTGGGTCCGATGAACGACAGCAAAAAGTGGCTGGATGAGAAAAGGTCCACGAAGAGGCGAGTGCTCCAGTCGGCAGCGACAGCGTGCCGGAGAACCTGATGGGACTACAGCAGTGTGGCAGACAGGCAGGAACAGTCATTTGGCTATGAACACATTCGTAGTCGGTCCATAGCTCCCCCACACATGCGTCATTTTCTCAGCTCTAGTACACAAACCTGTAAAACAGAAAACCACAGGGGGTTAGAAGGTTGTTTCGGCTCATGACCTTAAGAATCTGCAGGGCGGAAGATTTTATCACGACACGCAAAGAGGCAAGGCAAATTTATTTGTATAGCACGTTTCAGTACAGAGACAATGCAAAGTGTTTTACATGATTAAAATATAGTAAATAAAACAGAATAAAAGCAAGTTGGAATAAAATGTAGAAACAAAATAAAACATGGAAAAATAGAAACTAAAAGCAAATATTAAAACAGTTGGACTACAAAATTAAACTACTGATGTTTTAGTAAAACAGTTTAACTAGAACCAAGGCAATCCTAAACAAATGTGTTTTTAATCTTGATTTAAAGGAACTCAGGCTTCCAGCACTTTTACAGTTTCCTGGAAATTTGTTCCAGATAAGTGGAGCATAGGAACTAAATGCTGCTTCTCCATGTTTAGTTCTGGTTCTAGGTATGCAGAGCAGGCTGGAGCCAGAAGACCTGAGTGGTCTGGAGGGTTGATACACTGATAACAAGTCTGTGATGTATTTAGGAGCTAAGCCATTTAAGGATTTATAGACTAACAGAAGTATTTTAAAGTCTATTCTCTGAGATACAGGGAGCCAGTGTAAGGACTTTAGAACTGGGGTGATGTGCTCTACTTTCTTAGTCTTAGTGAGGACGCGGGCAGCAGCGTTCTGGATCAGCTGCAGCTGTCTGATCCACTTTTTAGGAAGACCTGTGAAAACACCGTTGCAGTGATCAATTCTACTAAAAATAAATGCATGGATTAGTTTTTCCAGATCCTGCTGAGACATTAGTCCTTTATTCCTGGAAATGTTCCTCAGGTCATAGAAAGCCGACTTTGTAATTGTCTTTAGATGCTTTTGTTACCTCTGTACCGATCCGTTGTGGAGAGAGCAGAGCCAAAAGGCAAAGCTCTCGATTTACCGGTCGATCTACGTTCCTACCCTCATCTATGGTCACGAGCTTTGGGTCGTGACCGAAAGAACGAGATCCCGGATACAAGTGGCTGAAATGAGTTTTCTCCGTAGTGTGTCTGGGCTCTCCCTTAGAGATAGGGTGAGGAGCTCAGTCATCCGGGGAGGACTCAGAGTAGAGCCACTGCTCCTCCACGTCGAGAGGAGCCAGTTGAGGTGGCTCGGGTATCTGGTTAGGATGCCTCCTGTTACGTCACAGACAGGGGCCAACATATTTAAGGACACGTAGACAGGAATGAGGGTTAACAACAATATTTTCATTTTCAAAACCTCTCTTGGACTTCCTTTTCTGCTGCTTTCCTTCTCTGTGGAGGTAGAGGGGGGAAAAAAAAGAGTGAGTTTAAATACCCTCAGTTTCTCTGTGTCCAAAAAAAGGGAGAGTGAAAATAGGAAAAAAACATCTCTCCCAAAAGTATTAACAGAATGTTGGACCTGGTAAGCCGATCAAAAGAACAAAATGCTATAGCAGAGGGCCAACCCTATACAGGGCCGTCGAAGCCTCTACTATAAGCAGACTAAAGCAAAACAAAAAAACTATTGCAAAGTAAAAACCGAAAACAGGACAACCGGTCCCACCAGGCCAAAATCATCAAAACAGCAAACAAACAAAAAGCTAACAAAAATACCGCATGGCCGCCTGGAGTCGTCAGCTGTCACCATCAGCTGGGTCATACAGCTCCAGAAGACGTCCGAGCAACGCAATCAGGACACATCCTTGGTAGTGGTGACAAGTGGAAGGGCAGGGGCTCCAATATGTTGAGACCCAGCCTATTTATAGGCGGACCAATAGCACCACAACTAATGTAATCCAATTACCAAACAAAATAAAAATTATCTAATGCTAAAATCTCTCAACAAAATCACTCAACTAAAGTCCAATACAAAACAATCTAAAAAAAAACAACAAATAAACAAAATTGTGTGCCCAAAGCACATAACACTCCTGGACGCCTCCCTGGTGAGGTGTTCCGGGCACGTCCCACCGGGAGGAGGCCCAGGGGAAGACCCAGGACACGCTGGAGGGACTATGTCTCCCGGCTGGCCTGGGAACGCCTTGGGATTTCTCCTGAGGAGCTGGACCAAGTGGCTGGGGAGAGGGACGTCTGGGCCTCCCTACTGAAGCTGCTACCCCCACGACCAGACCCCGGATAAGCGGAAGAGGATGGATGGATGCTTTTGGAGGTTCAGGTCTGAGTCCATCACTACTCCCAGATTTCGGGCCTGATCAGTGGTTCCTAGCTAAAGCAGCTGAAGCTGTGTGCAAACTTTTGATTTCTCCTCTATTGGTCCAAAGATTATTACTTCAGTTTTGTTTTTATTCAGTTGATTTTGGCACATCCATGCATGGATTTCTTCTAGGCATTTACTCGGTGCTTGAACTGGTTCATAGTCACCTGTAGAGCTGTGTGTCGTCTGCATAGTTATGGTAGCTGATGTTGTTTTTTGTGATCTGAGCTAGAGGGAGCATGTAGATATTGAATAGGAGGGGACAAGAGATGCATTTAACTGCTCAAAAGACTAAAGCATTTCTAAAATGCTTTAGTCTTATGGGGACTTCTATTCAGTGTGTGTGTGTGCAGCAGACCTGTCTTAAAGCAAACTCCACGTTTACCCTCTGTAGCAGCTACATCCCTTTATCTGCCGCACGTTTATTACTTTTACGTTTATCTGTACCCGCATTCTGTTCAATTGCAGCTTTACCCTGACCTCTTACGTCAACATTGCATCAATAGTGTGCAGAAGCCATGGAATGAGTCTTGACTACTTTTCGTTACTCTTTTTTTCCCCATTCATAATTAAACAAGGTTTTGCATTGGCATGACGCTAACTTTCTGTCAATGTCGTATGACGTACCAGCACGTGGACCCATGTTTGCTTTTTTTAACCAATGACAGGAAGATTTTCATCTGACACCGGCACCGCTCTTAGCCGATCATTTGTTAGACCAGATATGTTACTGCGTTGGATGCATTTTTCATAGTCTATGATTGGATATTGTGCTGCAGGTCAGCAAAGATGAAAAAAAGTAAATCCGCTCTTCAAGCCTAGTGCCTCAAAAAGGAGGACAATACGCATCTGGATTGAAAATCCGGACTGTCTGGCCTAAAGCCGGGCGCCTGGTCACCCTAGCCATGTCGCTGGAAGTTGGTAAAAGTTTAGAAAATCTGTGAGTGATTTGGCCAACAACCCAGTCTGTTTGGTTTCTTCATTGGAGTGTGAGCAAACGACAAACATCTCTTTCATTTTGACAGTAAAACAGATGCTTTTCTAAAAAATACAGTAGTCGCTGCTTCAGAGCTTTTCACAAACGTCCCATAGGTTCTACTGTCTAATCACTGAATCTCATGCAAACAACAAAACCTTCAGCAGAAATGGCTCTCTATTCAAGAAATAAGCATAGCAAATGAGGGAACATGTAAATATAGAAAAAAGGAACGCTGCAACGGTTACCAGTACAAGTAAAATTCACAGTTCTGGTGCAATCGGACTCTACCGCCTCTTTAACAACCTCGGGGAAATCTGAAAAAATACCACATCTTCAAGCTTTTCTTCTAATGACTAATTTAAGACCAAGTTCACAATTAACACAAATGAAAAAACAAAAAAACCTCAGCGACCATTCTACTCAAATGTTTATTTTAACATGACTTTTTGATCAGTGTAAAAGTTACAAATTTTGAAAATCTTACCAGATATGAGAAAAAAAATTAAAACCACGCAAATGGCAGATAACTCTTATTTCCAACTATTATAATAACTATTCTACTGCATTCATGAAGTTTTCTTGCCCCAAACATGCTTTCAAAAACCACAGTCTAACCAATGTAGTTAGCTGCAGGTCCATGCAGCTATGGCATCCATCTGCAGACTTCCTTCAGTTTCTCTTGCACCTGTTGCAATTCTGCCATTTCAATGTTAGAACGCTTTCTTCGAGTTATTCATATCTGAGATGGCTGTGGAGGCATTGCAGAGATGAGAGTGGACCAGAACGGGGAAATACCTGCTGTTTGTTGGCAACTTGATTTTCACGCTAATGTGTTTCATGCTACGACTAACACCTTGATTCTCATCGTGCCGAGTTCGAAACATTTCTTGCACAAAATAAACCGTGCCTCATACACATTCGCTGGTACTGGTTTTAGCCATGCAGAGATATCTTGGTTGGACAGCCAATTTTTGTTGAATTTACACTTTCTCATGTGATCCAAGATAAAGTGACTGCTAGCCTTACATGAACGACTTGTATCTGCTCTGAGACTCCTGGCCGCAACAACACCGCTTTTATTGGTTCAGCGGTTGAGATCGTGTGGAGTTACAGCGTAAATATTTAAATGATAATAATAAATACTACTTAAGATTTGACACAAATTAAACTTATTTACTATGTTGTAATGTTTTTAAGACCCCTGAATAGATTGTTTTAAGACATTTTAATACCAAGTAAGGCCTTCATTTAGATGAATGAATTCAATGCCTTCCAAGACTTTTTAAGGATCCGCGGGAACACTCTATCTGGTAATTGCAGGTATTCCCCACTAACTTAGTAAATGCTTTATATTCAGCAACCAGACTTTTCGTTCAGTTTGTCTGAAAACATTCTGACATTATATTCTCATATCTGTTTGTCACGGCGTGACAAACAGATACGGTCTGTAGAAAGTCCCAGACTGTCTGGCCGACTAAACGCTGCAGCAGCTCCCCGGTTAGTTTGGCTGCGAGACCAGCCTGTCAGCAGAGGTCTGCCACTCCGACAACTTTGAAACCAGATTCAAAATCGGTTCATTGATACCTTGATAAACTGACTGCACAGATGAAGTTTGGAGGCGTTCTTTCTCGCTTAAAAATCGCTTAAAACTACTTTTTGTGACAAATTAAGGTATAAAATCTCTAGATTTGCTGACTCCCCTCTGACTGTTTTGCCTTGCTGCCACACCCCTCCAACAACATTTTTGAAAATCCTCATAGAGAAACGCTGGCTGGACTTTTCAAAAGCCTGGGCCTTTTCATACGTCATGGAAAGGGGCCTATACATTGATTTTTTTTTTATAACAGGCAGGTGGCACTCATGATATTCATTGCATTAAAATTCAAAAGAAACTCATGAGCATGAGTAAACAAAAGCTAGGCTGAAGATTCCCCTGAATAACTGTCACTCATTAACTGGAGCCAGAGTGTCGACATGAAGCTGTGGAGGGAGCTAAACATTAGGGTGATGGAACGCAGCCCATCCTGCCTCAAACATTTGGAGCTCATCACCAAAGACAAATTGTCAAATTACCAGAAGAAACATGCAAAAAGTCGCACAGCAATTATATGAGGGGTCTAATTACTAAAGCTAATAAAGATTTCTCTATTGATTATTAACAATGGTACTGAAAATTTTCATACATTTTCAATGTTTTAATATTCAATTTTAAGTAAAATCTAATCATTTTCTTTTCAAAATGGATACACTCTTACCTTGCCTATGTTTTGATAAATGCGCCTGCTTTGTTATCAGTAACAGCCTTGAAAATATATTTTCACATTCAAAGCAGCCAGGGTATTAATAACTCTGGGCTTTGCTGTATTTAACAGCGTTTATGGTAATTTGTATTTGGCTGTAAAATGTAAAATCATCACACAACTGTATATTTGTACATTTCACACTAGGGTTGTTGGATGGAGAAGTTAGAAACTGAGGTGTACCACAAACCTACCCACACCCACAGGAGTGCACGTTAGCAGTCATCAGGACTCTGTATCACTGAGCAGACAACATCTTCACTAACTCAGGAGCCAGGGAGAAGGAGAGATCACACACACAACAGGGCCTGGAGCGATGTCGTTATTCCAAGTGGGCTTTCCAGCCTCTGACCAATGCTCCAATAAACAGTATGTCCTTCATGAGGAAAAAGCCTTGAAAGTAGAAGGGAATTAAGATTGGTCTTAAAAAGGTGTGAGCGATACAGAACCGGGACTGGGAGCTGGTTCCACAGATCCGGTATCAGAAGGTCTACTTGTGAGCGAGCTCTCCTCATAACAGCTATTAGGCCTTTGACCAGGGAATGGAGACAACAATAGCTAACAGAGATTACGTTTTCATTAAAGTGTAGGGCTTGGCCATCTAGGCCATTAAGAGCATTATAAATAATGACATCATCTTTGCAATAATAAACTACACAAGAAACCAGTGCAGATAGGTCACCAGGGGAGTAATGTGATCCCTTCAAGTGGAAACAGGAAATGTTATGGAAAGATAATTTTGATCCGGTTGCTTTCAGCCAAAAAAACGAGACAGCCAGAAAGGTCGACATAAAAAGGAGGAGAAAAGAAAAAAATAGGACAGGCTTTTCCTGTCATCCTGGGACCAAAGATCTATTTATTTGGTTTAAATCTTCTTTAAATAAAGCCACACAATGACAACAACATCAGTCAGACAACTCCCTACATTTAATAACCACAGATCTAGAAAATACTCTTTGAACAGGCCGGTCCAAGCGATGAATAAATACACTTAGTTCACGAGATGAGACGATGAAGGATACTGGGCTCATAAGAACGAGATTAAATATCCAATCAATGTTTTTCTGAGATAGCCTAAACTGCAACACACCGTGCTTTCAAGAAGCCGTGCAGAATAATCTTTCATAAGAGCTACTCAGCTGAGAGTGGGACAGAGCCAGGGAAAAGAAACCAATAATCTGCTGGAGACAGGAATTACTCTCAAGATTTGAAATGTAAAATAGGTTAGCTGAAATATAGTCCTACAAGCTGTAGACCGATTAGAAAATCTAACTAGTTAGATTAGAACAACTAGTAAGGGAAAAGCAATTAAAAACAGACAAACTAAAACATTGAATCATCTCTTGAGTTTGAAATATACATTGGAATGGCGTCATTAGAGAGAATTCGACATCTCCTTTGCTCTGACTGATGCACATTGCAGTAACTATTGCTAGGGGAAGAAGGAACAAATGCATTACAACGAATTAGCTCACAGTCTAATGGACTGGCCATGTGGGAACTAAAAGTTGAAGGTGTTTTAAATAGAGGAAGTGGTGGTGGGTAAGTCCTGTTATTGTTTGAGTCCCCATACTATACATAAAATATTACATAAATATATAAGTTATATATTTATAAAACTGACCACACCAACGACATTGCTTCCCTGCTCAGTTAAACACCCCCCACCTTGCATTACTATCACCATCACAAGCCCAAAAAAAATATCACATGGTCAACCCCCCCCCCCCCCCATGAGACACATGCAGAAACGGCAACAAGATGGAAATAAACATCGGTTATTAATATTTGCCAGGTTTCACAAGAAAAAGACAAAGACTCTCTGTCTTTTACTGAGACGTTTTTTTCTAAGGACATGGGACTCTATTTTGGACATTAATTTGGGTGAATTAAATGAACCGTGGGACATTTTTGGTGGAATAAACTGAGTTATTTAAGTATAAGCTGGTATTAATTTGAGAGATTTTTTGCTACTGTTCAGTTGTTTATTGTACAGTATTATCATTTATTCTTACTTGTATCTTTATGGATTTTTGAATCAATCTAATGTTGATAACAGTGACATTTTCCATATAGAGTATTTTTAATGCTTATTTTGTTAATAAATGAAGACGGATGATCAACTTCTGCCTGAGACCTGGGGTAGAACCCCTTGTCAATGTTGTAAGCCCCACTTTAGATCAAGCTGAATGTTGCACAATGTTTTTTCTCTTTTTATTTCCAACATATTTAGTTGAACACTTTTATTTTTAATTCTTTCAGTTTCAGTCCAGCATTGAATTATCACCCAGGTTTTTTGCAATAATCAAGAAAATTAAAGTTAAGTTTGTCATTTGTAAATATTTTTTGCAGTTAACCATTAAAAAGCCCTGTCCCTTAGAAAATGCTGACGCAGTACGGACAATGGTATTATTATAATAGTAATATATATATAGTATTTTTCTTAGTATTGAAATAGAATTAGAAATTTTTGTGTCATGACAACCCCATATGCCAAACTGCATGTTTTCAGATAATGTGTAGCTGAAGCCTGTATAACAGGGTGAGTTTTCTAACATGACTGAATGCCATTAACACCTCCTGTCCTTCATGTACTAGTACCATCTAGTGTCGTTGACAAGTACTGCAACATTAATTTATTCCAAGTTAATACAGGTTTAAGCAGAGCACTGATATTTCAACATTTATACAGGTTGAAGAAATAATCCCTGCAACACAAGCTGAGGACCAGCAGCTATGATATGGAGCGCAGACATCATATATAATTCTACCTGTATCCAAGTTTTTAAACGACCAGAGGAAAACTCACCGATCCATCAGACGCACTGGCTCCTACTCTGTCCCCCGTGGCATTCCAGCACACCTCAAAGATCCCGCCTGTCCCCCGGTAGCTGTGAACTAAAGCACCCGTCTGCAGACAGAAGCACACAAATTCAGATTCAGCACCGGCTTCGCTAATATCTTTCTCACACCATGCTCGTGCTTCCATCTGTGAGTAAAGCCCAACTCTTCTGACCTGAGTATTCCAGATGTGGACACACTTGTCAAAGGAGCCACTGGCGAGGTGCTTGCCATCAGGACTGAAGGCCACGCTGTAGACGGGCTCCTGGTGGCGGGTCAGAGTGTGGATACACACCCCACGCTCCACGTCCCACAGACGTACAGTCGAGTCAAAAGATGCACTTAAAGGGAGGAAGGTGGATAGAAAATAAGCAGAGACATGAGTACCAAGGTTGGTGCTGCAAGTTTACATATTAATGTGTTAAGACAAACAGCATGATGGAAATAAACATTAGCTGATAATACTGCTCCAGTTTTACTTATAGGACCCTAGGCCTGTTCGGTACACCGGTACTAGTTTTCAGACCCCTCTAGGGAGTTTTTTTTTTTTCAGAAAAGTGACTAGCAACAAATCTAGCGACTTTTCTCTGTGTTTGTTGGAGATTTCGGTGACATGTAAAAGCATTGTAAAATAAGTGTTGCTGCGAGCCCCGCCCCTCACACCTTCCAGACAGCCCGCCCGCCGATGGAGACCCGTTCCTCTGCGTGTCCACATTTCAAATGGATCACACATGAGCAAAGCTGCAGCCGATCCTGCCCTGGTCTGCACAGCGGGACGTTAATGTAATTATTTTTTCACTGAACCGTCGTTGCACTAAAATAAATCTCTGCTTGAGGAGAGAGAGAGAGCAGTCTGTCCCCTGCATGAAAGTGCTCGGCTCAGGCTGTGTCTGCAGTTTGCTTCAGCTGATCACGTCAGATCAGCTACTGAAGCTTTGGTTCATTATAGCATTTTTATTCTGGTAATATCACGACTTTATTCTCAAATCATCACTACTTTATTCTGGCAATATTATGACTTTCAAGATTCAAGACTCTTTATTGTCACCACATGTTAATGTGGACATACATACTTTTTTTTAAATCTCTTAATTAAAAATGGTCTAAGTATGGCCTGAACCATGCACTTTTGACTGATATTTTCTGTTCACATTTTAATTTGAAAAAGTACTGAAAAGCATTGAAAGTACATGTTGGTACCAATACCAAAATATATGGTATCGTGACAAAACTATAGGACCCATATCGACATGTTATAGAACATCTAACATGGGGTGATACTGATGTTAATACAGATATATCATGGATCCTTAAAAAACACAATGCAGCACACTAAAGAGAAGAAACAGTCCAGTGGCAGTAAAGGTGAGTAGGCTTATATTAATATATATAAAGATACACTAAATTTTTACTGTCAAAATTTTAAAAGGGTCAAACTGACAGCAAATATAATATTAAATTTGAGCTGAACAGTAAAAATCCATAAGAGAAATAGAGAAGCATGACAAAAGACACCATTTTCACCAACTCAAACTAAATTTGGTGTAAGAACAGAAGGGATCTTTATTTTTATAATGTGAATTAGACATGTTTTCCTCCACTAGTGTGGAGCGAATTACTCAGGCTACGCAAAGTGTAATTTCATCAGACGTTGGTGTGATGCATGGCTGTAATAAACAGGAAGTAGAGGCTGCAATCTAGCATGGACCACATATCTGAAAAAATGCAGAGAGGTTTTCAGGAATGTGTTGCTGCTATCGGGCAAACCATAACCACAGCACTCTCCGTTCTACACATTACCTGGGTCTGCTCCATTTGAATCCATGTGGGAAAAGAGGGGCTTGTAGCACAAATCTCTCAGCTGATTGGACGAAGCCACACCTAATGCCTGCCTACCAAAGGTTGGTTTTAGCCAATGACAGTATCAAATGAAACCATAGCAGCAGGTGCTGTGAGAAACCACAACAAGGTAAGCTAGTGAAGGCACTACTTGCTGTTCATCAGAAAGAAATGGTGGATTCTGACCATACAGATGTTACAGCAGCAGCTATGAGTGCCTCCTCCTGCACTGCCATGTTAATGTTGGTTCAGCTGTGGGCTTGACCACTCTGTTTTCATCACACCCGTATGCCCCGCCTTAATCCTCAATACTGCAACGTGATTGGCCCAAACCCGTTTTTCTTTGGTTCGGACACAAAGCCACAGCGGTACAGGATGGATTCTCGTGTGTTTGTGAATGCACAAATACTAGAAAAACTCATCTTGCAGGGAGGGTTAGATGCTACATGCTGTCTGGAGACTAGGGATGAAAAGTTGCTAAATCGGCAACAGTGTTGATGAATGTAAGCGAGCCGAAAATGTGAGAGCAGAACGTTAGCCCCTCCCACCAGTCCCCTCGACGTGTGCTTCTTAAGCTGGAGAAGAGCGGCAAAACAATGTTGTTTCGGTTCCCTGACCTTAAAAATACCGATAAGAGGACCGATAAGGCTGAAGCTAGTCAGTCCACATCCAACGTGGCCTTGGGGCCGTTTTGATAAAGGGTTTGGGTACCCATCCCTGCTGGAGACGTAGCGAAAGAAATGCAGTTCTATGGGACTTATGGGAATATCTGGGAAGACACCGACAGCAGAAACAGCTGATCAGTCATGTAAGGTAAATGTTCGCTACATCAGAATTTATTCACCAAATCTCCCGTTTAACGCATCAACTCTTTCGAAAAAGCCAAAAATCACCTCAATCACCCATTGAGGAAATATTTTTGAATGTTGTCGTTTCCATCAACCTTTTTCTAATGCATCTCTTCAAAATGCGGAAAACCTGGATGGAAGCACGGCTCATTGGAGAGCTGCCTCTGATGGAGTGCCCCTGTCATTTTTTTAAACATATGACAAAGCAGAACCAAATCTAGAGCTTAACGCCGCCGCCGGCATCAAAATGTCAGATTCTTGCGTTAACGGTTGTTCAAACCAATATTCTCAGGACGGGTTCACAGACGGGCTCACCGCATACCAAAGGGAAACCGCCTGTTTCAGAGCCACTGAAGTGGCTTCAGGCTATGAAGACAGTGGACTGAACCGAGGACACATTCATAAATGCACGTGTCTGTGGTGCTCACTTGATGTCAGGCAAGGTTATGTGTCTTCACTTTGATGTCACTGGGAACCGTGGCGTTCATAAGCGTAGGCCTACAATTTAATGCAACAACAGCAAGAATCCAGCATGCAATACAAATATTGTAACTGATTGTTAGAAATCCCATTGTTGAGAAATTCCAGAAAAGGTTATCAAAAACCTAAATTCAGGTCTGTAAATGATTAAATGTTAACATAATGTTTAGTTAAGGTTGTATACAGTTAGCTGCTTTTGTTATCACTCCTACTCCTCATGCCCCCCCCCCTCATCTCCTGCACTCTGGTCCAGTGTTCCTACTGCCGTTCCTTTTAGTAAACTGGTAAAATTGTTAGCATACATCACCATCCATGTTAGGTCAGATAGACTGTGTCTAAAATACTAGAACGTCCTCCTAAATTCTGGTCACTGTTTGCCATATTCAAGTCAGCGTGTTTTTCTGGTTATTCTGACCCACAATCCCCTGAACAGCTGAAGCTTCGTCACATGACCAATCAGAAAGCAGACCAATCACAGCACAGGCATACAGCAGATGCTTAGATTTGATACTTCATGATTTTTTTGGTGCATACGTTAAATGTTCCCTGTTCCATATTTAAGCTCCAGAAGATATCCCAAGGAGTGACTATAATGACGGCAGGAGTTTGACACGGTGCAGGCCGAAAATCAAAAGTTTAAAGATAATAATAATAATGTAATTGTTGTTTAGATCAGAAGTAATGATATGATTGCTAACTACAACGGGAATGAAAGTGCTTTTAAATAAATGTTTTAATGCCAAAGCTGAGATCTTCCACACTGTAACAAGATCACTTTGGAGAAAGCAACACGAAGGTGTCTCTGAACTCCCACCTGGCCAGCATGAGGTTTGCACTGGGATTGTTGGTCCCAGGGCCTGTGGGGCTCCACTTGATGGTGTAGATTTCTTTACTGTGGGCCTGGAGGTCATGGACACAAGAATCCTGCTTCATACTCCAGATCTACCGCAGGAGGAACAGAGGCGATGAGTGAAATAAATCACTGCATCATGGTGCATTAAAAATCTGTCAGAATACATACGGTAGCAGCTTTCTATGTGAACTCACCTTGAGTGTCATGTCGTCAGAGCAGGAGGCCAGCAGGCTGCCCGTGGGATCCCACTTGATGGCGTTCACCTCATTCTACAATAAGTGCGATAAAAACAAAAACAAAAGAAGATCTGAAAAGTGTCCTTTCTTTGCCGTGCGCTCAGATATAATTGGAGTGGATCATCTGAATTACAGAAACAACGGGAAGACTAAAACTGTAGCAGAAAAACCCGCAGAACTATTAAAATTAGAGATGCTCAGAGAATCTCAGAAACTGTTTTCTGATCAGTAAATACAGCGCACTAGGCACCGCCGGGTTGCCCTGACAACAACACTTTGCCAGTTTATGAGGGAAGAAGAGTAGCATCACTAGGAAGTTTGAAATCAAGTCAGAGAAGTAAATAGCTATTTATAAGAAAGCTGTGCTTTACCAACTACTACATGTCTGCAGTTTGTTCTTGCTGCAACGCTTTCAGCAGACAACAGGAAGACTCAGAGGATTCAATCTATGCCTGCTAAGGAGCAGCATGGATTGACAAATGTTAGCCCACTTTAGGAAGTCAAAGACTAAAGATAATGATCTACATTCTCCAGAGTATACTCGTAGAGACTGCTGCTTTCATCATCATAGCTGCACCAACTGTGCTAATTGCTAATATAACATGCTAAACCAGTTTAAAATCTCAACTCGTTTGTTTTAAAATATCAGCTAAATTCTATTTTACAGGAACAATTACCTCACAACATATGATGGGACAACCCCTCTACTCCTAACACACACAACTAATCACCAGTCAGAGAAGGAAGGATAGAAAAAATATTCTTTATTCTGTTTCTGTGGGGTGACGGTGGCGCAGAGGTTAGGGAGCTCATCCTGCAATTGGCAGGTTGTCGGTTCCATCCCCTGCTCTGACTGTCTCTGTTACTGTGTCCTTGGGCAAGACACCCCTGCTGGTGGTGGTCAGAGGGCCCGGTGGCGTCGGTGCACGGCAGCCTTGCCTCTGTCAGTCTGCTCCAGGGCAGCTGTGGTTACTAACATAGCTCACCACCGTCAGGGTGTGAATGGGTGGGTGACTGACTAAACTGTAGTATGAAGCGCTTTGGAGGCCGTCAAGACATTTACCATTTTGTTTCTGTCTTCTAATAGTCAACAATCAGCCAAAATCACTATCGCCAAGTCAAGGCTTTTTAAAACTATAGATTGTCAAAATCTGTGCAGAGGTTGTGCTGTTTATGGATGTCTGATAAAAGACGAACAATCTGATAAAAGAGCTGATGGCAAAGGCCCAGTGATTTAGCCTTAGGTTCTAATAGTTCTGGGAGCTGCAGGTGGAACGGCACCAGCTAGCTTTATGCATGACAGGCCGTGTCACGTTATTGGACAGGTTCTACTAAAACGGGTTCTTGATTCTGCAGGTCTGTCAGTAATGAAACCTGAATGCTGCTAGTAAAAATGTAACTCTGCTTCTGTGTTGAACTACACCTATATCATGATTTAACCAGAAGGGCCATTCGTATTCCCACACAGTGCCTGCTTGCTTTGTGCTGCTCTTTTTCCTTCAATGAAACAATCATTGAAATGGTATTACTACCATTATTAAATGATCATTATTAGCATGTAATAAAATTAGTTTGATGATCTGAGAGCTTTTGGTGGGGTTAAACTGCAACAAGAGAAGAAATGTGTAGGAGGCTGAACATATTTTTATGTCAGTTACATGAGCAAATGTGGCCAAGAGAGCACTCTGTTTCCAGGGGGCATATAGGGAGTATTGCGATGGCTGTCGTACCGAGTGTCCCTGGAAAGTCTTGACAGGTCTGTCCTGACCCAGCTTACACACATGGATGCACATGTCAGTGCTGCAGGAGGCAAACGTGTTATTGTTCTGCCAGTCCACATCCAGAGCTGGTGCTGTGAGGGAGGCAGAGAAACACAAAGGCGTCACACAGACGGGACATGAAGGTGAGGATCTAGATCTCTCATTACTCAACGGCATTCACAATGTGCTCCTATAGTATCAATGGGAAACAAACTGTAGGACCCCAAACTACACACACGGCGCAATAGTGGAACCTATGAGAGGATAATCATAGCTGGTTTATGACAAAAAAAAGCATGTGTCGGACTGTAAAGGCAGCTGATGACAGAGGGGAACGTAATGCCTTCCAGGCATGGTCTTGTTGCAGGTCAGCACATGGCAGCATCTGCCTATAAACAGACGGCTGCATGAAAAGCCAAGTGGAACAAAGCAGCTGACTCTTGTCACTCACCTGAGTGAAAAGGAAACTGCTGCTTTGCTTCTCCTGTGTGCGCGTCCCAGATTATTGTTGTCTGCGTGGACCAAGAGAGTTACATGATTCACAGTAAACTGACAGTTTCATTTCTTTACAACATTGCTTTATTAAAAGTCCTCGCTCCTTTGTCTCTTCCTGTAAAACAAAAAGGAAGGTCAAGTGTTTGTATTGGCATTACATGTCCGCCGGCAGACTTCTGGTGCTTTAAACATTTAAAGCTAATTATTGAAGCTTATTATATGATATTACAGTTTAGTCATCAGCGTGATAAGTGTGTACGCACTGATTACTGCTATCAAGTTACACTAACATTTGAAAAAAATCAGTTTCCAAACTACTAAAATCTTCATTCCAGTTATTTCTATGGTTATTTTATTTTAATGAGATGTCAGTATTTCTTCTGCTGTACGGACCTTGGAGCGACACAGCGCTGCCCCTCCTTCACTTGTTGCTGTGCACTGCTAGTCAGCTGGCTGATATAAGATATAATCCTACACATTTATAACTAAGATTGTTTGCAAAAACAGGTGGTGTAAAAACTAAAGGACTGGCATTCATCCCTTTTATTAAACTAGATCAAGATCTGTTGAAAAAAAAAAAAAAATCTGTTGAGACCCAAACTATTTGCTGAACCCCATTTTTTCATGTGTATGTTTAATAATAAACCGTAAATGTAACTTTACAGCAAGAGATGTCGCAGCTGAACAATAAAACGTGACCTATCACACTACATGTAAATGAATTTCAGCATCAGTTTAGTATTCAGGTCGCTTCACACAACGTCGGTTCCACTTGTCTCTTAATGAAACAAAGTTTGTGTTTGTACTTAACACAATTAATTCTGTTTTACAAACACCACAGAGAAAATGAGTACCGGCCCGTATTTCCACTGTCAGACCATTTAACTTCTAGTTTTACGTCTTCAGAACAAATCCGGATCTGTTTTTTGAATAAATTAAGCGCATCGCTTTAACTTTGACTCCCGTAAACGAATCCTTTGATTCAGGCCAGGGGATAAACTATACATCATGAATAAATCTGGTTTTATAACATAAGCTGACATTTCTAAGCACTTTAAATCATGCTCACATCTGTGCACCTCTGGAGGACCATGGTCCTTAAGAAGCGAGTAAAGTCAGGAAATAAGATTAAAACCTTTTTAAGTAGCCACTGTATATTAACATTTGTGTGAAGAATTACCAAATTATACAAGTGTGACATATTATAATTATATTATATTATATTTTTGGGCAATACCTTTTGCTTAAGTCTAATTATTACAGTCTAAAAAACAAAAAATAAATGTAATACATAATGTTATTATAACTAATAATTAGTTATATTAATTTAAGAGCAAAATTTGTTTTATGTTTCTAATAAACACGACAATCATATGATATTAAACATTTAGTTTTAATAGTCATGCAAATACGAGGAAACCCTTTTATTTGTATTCCTAAAGCGTCCGACACCAGCCCATGCCTAAAGGGACGACTCCGCACATGTTGTTGCACTACAGTACACTAGATGGCAATGTTTCCTCATCATTTGCTGTAATTCTGAGCGCAAGGGAGCTTCTCGCTCTCCTTCTTTAGTCAAGAAATTTGCAACAAGAAGCTGATGAGTGATTTCATCCCCAAGGCACCGCATAGATTTGTCAGAAATTTGCATCCAAGCTCTACAGAGGTTGCTGTCTCCTTCTTTAAAGACTCTGTTATTCTAAATCTCACATTTCCAAATGAACGTACAGCTATCGTCATTGTTATTTATTACAGCTTATCTGTTTCAGATTTAGAAGAAAGAGCAAAACATCTTGAGAACACCAGGTCCAAACCCAAGAAGCATCAACTTTACGCACGAAACACAAAATACGGCATGCGGCCAAACTCCAGCTGAAAATCAATAAGGCTTACCTTATCCACCCCAGCGCTGAGGATAAAGTTTCCTTTTTTATTCCACTTCAGTGCAAATATTGGACCTTTATGCTGACCCAAAGTACTGGCCAGGTTTCCTGAAAACAGAATAATCAGATGACAACAGGAAGGAGATAAACAAGGTATGTATGTGTAGCTGAGATTTAATTAAAGCCGAGTTACCGTCTTTTGTCCATATCCTGGCAAAGCCATCGTAGGAGCCTGTTGCCAGTAATGTGCCCTCACTCTGGAAGAAAGGCAGAGTTCTTGTTAGGCTCAGACTCCATCTGCATATTTATCTTCATCCATTATTATACACAAGTGTTTGTGAGACTCGGTTTAAAACATTTTTAGCATTGATTTTTATGCTATGTAGGACCGTAGTTGTGGGAAAAGCATTTATTTTTGTAGGAAGAAAGACATTCATCAACCCGAGGTGGTTCTGTACAGGAGCACAAACCCACAAACTTGGTTAGATAAACAGAAACTAAACAGTTGTACGGTGTTTTATAAACACATTTGCACATTATTAAACACATTTGCACATTTTTGTTACATCACAACCCCAGTTTCCTCTGCATTTTTATTGGGGGTTTTGATGATAGACCAAGTTCAAGCAGTGCATCATCATGAAGTGGAAGAAAAAAAAGTTTTCAAAAATGTTTAGTCTACCACCTTTTGGAGCAAAATGACCATTGGCCTTTGCAAAATATCTAAAGTTTGGCCAGACTGGATGGAGAGCGTTTATGAACATTATGTTTTTTGCCACAGATTCGGAATTAGATCTAGGTGTGGACTTTGACTAGGCCGTTCTAACACCTGTATCTGCTCTGATCTAAACCGCTGAGTTGTAAAGCTGGCTGCATGTTTAGGGTTGTTATCCTCCTGGATGGTGCTCCTCCACCCCAGGCTAGAAGTCTTCTGTGGCCTCTGACATGACTCCATCCATTATGTACAGCTTCTCTGTCCCTGTTGAAGCAACTCCACGGCATGATGCTGCCACCACCATATTTCAGTGGGGATGGTGTGATTGAAGTGATATCCAGGATTCATTTTCTCCGTTTTGACTGACGGCCAAAAGTTCAGTTTAACATGAAATCCCAACAAAATAAACTTGAATCTTTTTGGAAGGCATAATGGTGAACAAGTGTCTTAGAACGCTGCATTTAGAAACGTAACTTTGTGCTGCTGGGAATTATAAACTCTCCAGAATACGCTTAAGTTTGATGTAATTAGAAAAAAATATTAAAAGCTTTTATGGTATGAATACTTTTCCAGACCATGTTAAATGTGTGTGTTGTAGTATGTAAGCTCACTTTAAGACAACATTTAGTTGTTATTGCTGTGATGCAGAAATTGTGTGAAAAATGAAACTATTACACGAGGCCTTCAGCTATAAGCAGTGGTTTTATGCACATATGCGTGCAGGGCCACCAGCATTTCTAGCTTAGATGGCAGAAATTGTGCTGAGCTTCACAGCGAACAGACACTCACGTTCCAGTCCAGCGAGGTGACGTCTTTGTTGCTGGGAACGTCCTGGCCGCCCTCCCGTATGCAGTGCCTCAGAACCAGCTGGGTGGATCCACCGGTGCTGTTTTCACTCAGGTTCCAGATGCGTGCCGTCGAGTCTCCGGACCTGCCGGGGTCGGGACAAGCCAACGTTCAGCACCGAGAAATGGATCGCACTCCTGAGATCATTACTAAAAAGGTTTGCAAACTGACCATCACAGATCCTGAGCTGGGTCGGGGTTAAAGGCATTTTATCGAAACCTGAACCCAAACCATCAATTCCAAAACCCTTTTTAAAAAAAAAAAAAATTCATAATAAACCTTTTCACATGATCTGTTGAAGAAAAAAGGAAAGGGACATTTTACAAGCAATAAAGTCATTAGCACTCAGGTGGTTTGTCGGTATAGTTTGCCTTTCAGGTGGACCCTACAGTTGCAGGACTTTCCCACTGCTGTATTTTAACTGTTTCTAGACTTTTAGGAATCTTTATTTCCAAGGGAAGGGCAGAATATGGTCTCCATCCAGGTGAATACTTACCTTCACAGTAGCTGCTGTTCATGACAGAGCCTCCAGTATTCCAGAAAAAAACATTCAAACAATCCTTCCTTATAATGACTCATATAACTACAAAGGTAGTTAACTCATTTAGATTATTCTGCATAGCTTCCTGTAAATGCAGGAATACTCTTTGAGCCCCGCTAATTAGCCCAGGGACGTTAACACTGGAGGCGTGAACACACCACGGTGAACAGGACAGGACGACTGACCCAGAAGTGGCTGTTGTGACTCACAGATTAGCACGTTGGCTGAGTCGGACCTTTTAAATTAACAGGAGTAAAAGGAAACAGTATTTTCCGCCAGCAAAGGGCCTTGTGCTAAAGATAAATTTGTTCCGACCAAAATAAACACGCGGCAGACAGATAGCAGGTGATAACGACGCACGATTAGACACACAGAGGCGTTAAAGCCCAGGTGGGACTTCATCAGCAGGATATCACCCTCGAGCATCAATGTGTTGTTCTGGTAGCTGAGGAAAGCCGGTCTGATCAGGCATATTTATATTAAACACCCGTGTGTAACACAACATACAACAAATAGATTCATTATCAACATGCCATGTGTGCGTTCATCTAGAAACTAGCGGTAACTGATGAACAGAAGATTTCATCATCGTTTTCCAAGAACAAGAAAAAGGTACATTTACTATGAGACCATCAGGCTGTTAACTAAAGCTTTCCCACCCCAAAGAAGCCATGAAGCCCCCGTTTCCCCATGTCTGCAAATAGAGCAGGACCGTTGGGACGAACGGTTATGGAGGAGGAAAAGCATTAAAGCGTCGTTATCATTAACGGCCGTATACTGGTGCACATTCTGGTGAGCCAGAGGTGTGAGCACAGACAGGGACAGAGAGGTGCTACTGACCCGGAGGCTAGGAGGTCGTTCACTGGATTCCAGGCACAGATAAAAACCTCCGATTCGTGGCCTCTCAGGACCATGGCTTTACTCTGCGGGATTTCCACGTCCCGGTCCACCTCCATCGTCTCTGAGTGGTTATCTACAAGAGAGGGAAGTCAATACATTAACATCAATGTTATGTCGATTTTACTGACTATACTATACAAACATTTAGCAAGATGCACTTTAGACAATAAAGGCAAATGACCAACATGATGCGTCTTACAATTTGCAGCAAAATATTAGCCTGTGGGATCTAATGTGAATGGCAGAGTTTCTCAAGAATAGAGAAAGCAGGTTAAGCAGACACAGAGACGCACCGATGACAGATTTTGTGGCCAATCTCTGGTTTTTCCTAAGCCTTGAGCTGCCGATACTAAGTTCAAGGAATACGAATAATTTATTTAAGAAAAACAATAGACTTTTGCTCAAAATCACAAGACCTGGGAAAAGGTTAAAAGTAAATCGAGCCTCAAATTACAAAATAGAAAAAAGCAGGAGCAAAGCCTAAAGAAAATGGGAGGGGAAATGACTGAGAGCGACATTTTAACCCAACAAGGCTGTTCACCAGTTGATCTAAAGTTTAACACCAAAAAACATCAAAAAGTGTCAAACCAGTGATGACAAGCCACAACGGTGTTGTTAATCAGCTCAAAATAAGCAGTTCATCTAATGTCTTATAAGACATTAGATGAACTGCTTATTTTAGCAGCAGAGCTCTCTTTGCTCTCCTCTCACAGCTCAACAGGGTCTTACTAACATTTTAAAACATGACAAAGAAATCCCAGAATTCATGTTTTAATCTGTCATCATCAGTTTATATCAGCCATTAGTGAGACTGGCAGAACTAGAATTACAGTCTCTGTGTGTGTTGCAAGATAATGTTGATCCATTTCAGTGTTTTCCTAGAAATGTCATCTGGAGGCGTGCATGCATGCTCTGTGGGATGAGTGACTTCTGCTTTGGAGAGTTGCAAAGATTTTCCTTCCACTTAACTTTCCTCTAATATGGCAGAATGCAGCTTTATATGAGCAGCCAGCTTCTGTCTCTCTCAATCTTTCTTAATTCTCCATCTTTCTGTCTTTTTTTATGTTTCTGTCTCTATCATGTTTGTTTATACATGGTTATATTTTGAAAGATATCTGCCTTTCTTCCTTCCTTTTTCTTGATTGAATGAAAATCTCTTTAAATCTAGATCTGCCAGAGTTAAGAATATTTTTGAGCATGACTTTATTCAATTTTGATTTTATTACATTTGGGATCTGTTTCTGATCCATTCATTGGGTCTATCTAGCATCAAAACTGTGTTTTCTAAGAATAAAGCAGCCATGGACTCAGGAGGGTGGCGTTTTGTTTCCAACAGACAGACTTTTGGTGATTTGAGACAATCAAAGCAAACTGTATTTTTGTAGACATCTGAAAATAACCAGAGCCACTTACTTGTTGAGAATGTGCTGCATTGAGCGTTAATGCTTATAATAATACAGTTTAAACAGATGTAATCATCAGCATTGTATGAGGCAAACGTCCTCAGCATATTCAAGTAATATGTAATAACTAATATGTGCGGCACCATGTCAAATCAACAAATGCGTCCTTTTGCGTTGTAACATTTATCTCGTTGGATCCGGTGCTCCCGACACAAGCTATACAAATTCTGCTGGGGATAACTACTCGGTCATTTATGCATTTATTGCTTTAATGCACAACACCCCATGCTTCCTCCATCAGAACAGACTCCGCCCACGTCTTCGCGGCCAGCAGACGATCAGTGCTTACCTGTCTGCCCATGTATGTGGGAGACTTTAGAGACAGAAATAGTTCAGGATGTGACCTGGTGCTGTTTAGAAAAGCTAATAATTTTAATAAAATTGACCGTGAACATGTACAGATGTTTAATAGTTTACTACATGCTGTGATCTTCTTGAGGGGGGGGTTCTTGTTGGCTGGGCGTCCCCCCTGTAGAATGGTTTACTCAGATTTTTAAAAGGATGCAGAGCAGCACTGCATTAAAAAACCTTCAGCCTTCCTGTTCTTGGATCAACTGCAGACACATCTCTACATGCCGTAGCACTTTTTTCTCTTAAATACCTCAAATACATCTTTTGTGTTGAAACATTTCACTGTTTTAACAGCGACCAAACCGAAGAGTGTTGCTGTTATTACCAGCGTGTAAATCTTATTTCTGCGGCATTCATTAATAGCTAAAGAAAAAAGATTCCTACCTGATTTCTCGGTGTATTTTTTGTCTGATATATTCGTTTTACCCAACAAACAACCACAGGAGCAGCCTGGTCTGTTTACAACCCCAGGTTTGCTTACTGGCTAAGGCATGTGATCCATTTTCTTCTCCGTTGGCGGCCCCCTCTCCATTCTTGGAGCCTCCCTGTGGCCCTGTGCTGCTGCTGCTGCCTGCTGCCGCCTGCTGAGCCAGCTTGTCTTTGTAGGCCTGCTGCCTGGTCTGCACTACATCTGGCATAACGGCATCAATTAGAGACAGCGACTCAATGGGCCGTCCGTCAAACAAGGTCCCATCCTAGACAGAAGAAAGGCAGCTTTATATTCCAACTTCCTTCGGGTGAGACGCTCATTTAATGATCTGTGGACATTGCTGTCTATATACGGAACAATGCTGAGAGAAAAGTCTATAGAGAAGCAAAACTATGAAGGATGTTTTCCCTAATTAAAAGGAAGCTGACCTCATTGATGCTGACTTCAGCCTCCACATACTGCAGGCCCTTCTGAATGATAGAGATGAGGGCAGCAGGGGGCACCAGGGCTCCATTGATGTTCGACTGGCTGATGTGGCTCTCTATGCCAAAGGTGAATGCTGAGTGGGAGAAGCCTGGAGGAGGGAGAGAGGAATAGAGTATAGAGCCAGAGCTCGTTAGCAGAGAGCCCAGAGGAGGCCGGTACAGCAGCACTATCTAAATCCTTTTAGATCGACTGTGAATGTTCAAACTTTTCTAAGCAATAGTAGAGAAAGTGCTGCATCAAGCAGTTCAGATTTACCTGACTCTTGTAGGTATCTGTAAACCAGGAAGTTGACCTCATCACTGCTTATGCTCATTTTTAGTCCTGCTGATTAAACCATTGGGTCAGCACAGGTCAGAAGCCTGTAAAAATAGACAAGAGCACAAGGGGAAATTTACCGAAAGTGGCTGTATTACACATAAACCTACTGTTTAGAACAATCTTAGCCCAAAATATTTTTTTCCACCCTACTGTCGCCAAACGTTGACGCCTCCTCGCTGAAAGCACGGCACCAGTTTCCACTCATTAATCTACATCTGGAAATGATTCCAACAGCGCTTGTGTTTGTGCTCCGTTTTTGTCCATGCAGAACCTCCACTGTTTAAATGGAGGTGTGGAAATAAACAAGGGGTGTGCAAAGAGGACAGAACATGCACTGTTTGCGTTCTGCCACCCCACTGAATGAGTCAACACTTCTTCTGCTGTGTCCCAAAGGCTGACATCCAAGACCGACTGAACCCACAGAGCTGGGATCTAGTAGCCTAGCCTTCCAGAAATCCAAGACTAGGCAGTCGGAAAATCCGCTTGGCTACTGTTCCCAAAGACTAGAACTCAACGTTTGATTCATAGAAGTCCACTAGTTCTTTATTAACTCAAAGTGACTCGCAAAAGTATTCACAACCCTCAAAGCTTCTCGCCTTCTGTCCCATGACAGCAATCACTGGTGATTTTATGTGATTAGATCAACACAGATCAGTACACAATTGTGAAGCAGGCGGAAAATGAAATTTTCTAAATGTTTTACAATTCGTTTGATGGGAAGTGAGACATGCGTCGGTATTCGGCCCACCTGAGTGAATGCTTTGCAGAACCACATTCTGCTGCAATTACAGCTGCAGAGCGGTTTTCTTCCCGTCTTCCCCCGTATTTAGCTCCATCCATCTTCCCATTCACCCTGACTAGCTTTCCTGGTCCCGCAGCAAGATGTAGGACACTGTTACCCAGTGTCAATCATGGTGGTGTATACAGAATCAGAATCATGATTAACGACTATTAAAAGCATGTTGTTGTATAACAAATCGTATTGTATTTGAAACCCTTGAAATCTTGGTACTCACAAAACAAAATAAACAAAAGCATACAAATACATGTACAGAATCAATTTATCTCAAATTCTAAGACTACTGGGCACGATGGTGGTGCAGCTGCAGAGCGTGCAACCCACGTACAGAGACCTCAGTCCTGGACACAGCCGTCCTGGATTTGAATCCCGGCCCATGGACCTTTGTCACATTTCTTTACCCTCTTTATCATTAATTGTTTAAACTACCCCTAGAGGCTAAGATAAGTTGAACACTACTATGCATATTGCATATTAAGCAGCATGTATGAATATGTATTGTCTTCTTGTTCTGGCTCTGTTTTCTGACTGCGTTCGGAGGCAAAGACATTCAAACGCTTTATGCCTCTGAATAAAATTCCAAAGACAAAGATGCATCTTTCTTTGATTTACAGTGCATTGTTCTATTTAACCAGACTCTCGCCAGATGGATGATGTTCGGCAGAGCTCCCCACGGCTCCACACATCCATCTGGAATCGCTGCCATTGGGAGGGATTTGAATACCACATAAAATGGACGAGCCAATCAGGATCAACGGATGGGATTTTTGTAGATGTGACGTATCAGAGAAGCGACTGCAAATATTGCATTTTCTATTACTGTGTGTTATGTAAATAGGCTGGAGTTTTCATTCCACTGTCTAATAGTTTTTCCTTTGTTCAATATTTACTCTGGTATTTACTCTTGTTTTCTACTCTTTGTGTTCCTTTAGAACTAACTTTAGATTAGACCAGTTTGCTCTTTTTTTCATCACTAATAATTGTGTGTAACGGAGTGTTTGCCACTGTCACACCTAAATTTTCCTATTGCAGGACAATAAAGGAATTCTTATTCTTATTCTCAAGCCAAAAAATCGTGAAAAAATCTCCCAAATCCACTCTGGTCTTATTTCTTTCTACTGAGGCCTTCCTCTTCTTCTCATAAACATGAATGCGGTTTGCTTCTTGTCACTTTCAGCCATGTTCAAAGTATACGGTGAGAGCAGCGGAGCTACAATGAACGGCTAACCGCTAAGCTAACCGCTAAGCTAACCGGATACATAAACACTAGAAGTGTGCAGCCAGCACTAACACTGGCTTTACTTGAGCGCGTCACAATGATTGGCATTTGGGGCAACCAATACATAAGGTGATACCCCCAGAACTTGAGGGACAGAGGGAAGTGAGGGCAGGACCAAATGTATTGTCTACTTTCAGGATGGAAGGACGATTTTACCCAGTATAAAAAAGCAGGATTACCAACTATAGCTTTAAGGGGTGGGTGGGGTGGTGATTACTGTTATGATCCACAGCTGTTTGTTCTCCCTAGTCTCCATTTCTCAGTGATCTGCTTCGGGTTCTTCCTCAGCTGCTTTGCATTCTGTTGAATGTACTCACCCTGTTTCCATGGAGCTCAAGGCATCCCCACAGTATTTATGTTCCTGGTTTCTGTTTCATCTCCCTTGGATTTTACTGTTGCTGTCTCCCGGGCTTTTGTGTGTCTCCTAGTGTCCTGTAAGTTGTTTTAGTTTCTTCATTAAATATGTCCACATCATGTGTCTGGCTCAGTCCAGTTGCAATTTGGGTCCACATACAGCAAGCTCAAAACATGACAAAAGAATCCAGCTAGACTAACGTCACAGCGACTGGCATTGAAATCATTGCTCTTTTTGAGTACTTTCGACACAAGGCAGAGAAAAGCATGCGCTGTGTGAGGACTATGCAAAGCCACAATTGCCTTTCTAGGGTTTAAGTGTTTCGATTCCTGCTCCAGGAAGCAGCATGCGGAGTGACAGAGCCCAAGCCTCAGCTCCAGCAGCCCCAACAACATGATGCTTCCAGGACGTGGATGCCGTGTGAGGACTCTACTCAGTATCCGGGGGTCTGGTTGACGCCTCAAAACTCCCTCCTAGCACCAGAGCCTGCTCCTGGCCTCATACTGCAGCGGTCGCCACAACCACCATTAGGCCAGTCACTACATATTCCTGCTCCAGAGCTCCTCTGCGGGTTCTCCAAGCCTCCCATCCAAGGTTCCTGCACCACTGAGCTCCAGACCTCCTACACCGCCACCAGCCTTCAGGGCCTCTTCCTCTTGTTTCTCCTTGCACTCTGCACTGAGGCCTCCTCCACCCCACCCAACTTATTTGGGCATGTAGAGTTGGCCCTTGGGGGAGAGGGTCCTGTAATAATCCACAGCAGTTTGTGGTTTTGTTCTCTCTTGTATTAAGACCCTCCGTGTGTCCATCTGTGTCCACTAGTCTCTCTTCCTCAGATTCTCACCCCAGCTGTTTGCATTCCACTGACTCTACTCACCTGGTTTCCATGTGGCTAACCACATCTCCACTGCTTTTAAGCTCCTGGTTTCTCTGAGGTGTGGACAAACGTCACAAATGATTCCCTAAATACTGCAAAATTCTCTGAAAGTTGTTTCACATTAGAGGTAAAGTAGCAAAGTCTTTACAAAAACTGTTTTAAGAAATCTGGCAATTAACAAACCCTGCAATGAATAAGTTTATCTTCCCAGTTTAAACACCTAAAAGACCTACCAAACAAATGAACAATCATCATCATCGAAATATATTTGAAACCAAGCTTATAGAGTGGTTTCAATAAAAATAACAAGAAATATTGTAACTATTTGTCCGTATTTTAATCAGCACAGTTTGCTGTTTAAAAATGGTGTAGCTGATCACATTCCCATAATATTCATTTCAAACATTTCCCTTTTAACAATACTGTGGATTTGAATTTAGATTTGAGCAATATTAAAACCTTTAGCAAAACTCTGTGCAACAGTCGCACCACTGGTTTTAGCAGCTTAAGTCTGAGTAAACAGCAATCGCTGAGAGGGAACAAAAATGTGGTTATATAAGGCCTATTACTGAATATTTATAACCAAGGTTAACCATCACTACACTGACTGAGACATTCTTTCTTTTATCAACTTACGACAGGAATGTTGTTACCAACATGGAGAATATATCAGTAAAGAGAGATAGTATAGTACCCATGTGATCATCAAGATGTCTTCAGTTGCACATGATGGCTGCCTTATCTCTGGACCCTGGGAAGGAAAAAAAACACATAACAGGATGTTCACCATCGACTTCATGAATCTTTAAATATTTTTACTTAAAATATTTTGCACACTGCTCTGTTTCTTTGCTTGTTTCAAATAATGAAGTTTTTGAATAATTAGTAAGATTAGTAAGTAAGATTAGTAAGTTTCAAATTACAGTGAACATGACGGCACACTAAAAAGTTAAATAAGTTGCTTCTAAAGTTAAGTCTGTGAACACTACACTAATATTAGGCCCCTTTCACACATAAGTCTCAGTAATTTACTGGGACCACATTTCTGGTTTTACATATTACCTGCAGGTGGCAGTGATGCAAGTGCTTTAACTTTAACTGATAAAACCAACCTCTAAAGAATTATTTCCTCCTCTGTCAAAACAGCTGATTAGCCACAACACACAATGGCTTCTTACAGGTTAGTAGCTTTGTGAAAACTACAGAGGAAATACAATTTCAGTCTATTTCTCAGTCAGAGAAGCGATTTGCTGACATCAAGGGAAGAGCTAAACGAAGACTACAAACGTCTTACCTAATCACGCAAATGCGTCCCTTACCCAGGAATATAAATTAACCCGTATGATACTAAGTATTGACCCGGTAAATTGCTGGGCCAGTATTAACCGGTACATCAGGTCTTTATTCCCACATAACCTTAAAATAATTTAAATATATACCCAAATAATGGAATTTAACTATGAGAACTAACAAGTCTTTGGTTTTGACATATAACATAGCAACCAAATACGGTTATGGTCCATAACCATACAGTGATATTCAATAAATTAGTGTAATATTTCAGTAGCTCAGATCACCAAATGAAACACATATTATAGATGAATTACACACAGACAGATGTTTTTCAACCTTTGTTTCTGTTAATCAAGATGATTTTCTGCTTACAGCTAATGAAGCCATGATATTTAAGATTAGAATACTGCATCAGACGAATAAAAAATTATTTTTAATACAGAAATCCACGCCTACTGAAAATAAGTTTCATGCCCGCTTAAAGGCTGCTGCTTTGTAAAGGTACTTTTAATCTTACAAAAACGGGCAGAATTGGAATGCAGTTGAATTTACAATTAACATTAAATGTTTACAAGCAACTGATGTGTAAATTTTCATTACAATGTTATGATGAAGACAATAAAAAAGAATTGCAATTAGTCAAATAATCAAAAAATCTAATTGATAGATTAGCCAACTATTAAAATAATTGTTAGATGCAGCCCCAGGTGTATGTGAGGATAGCAGAGACCGCTAAGGCTGTGAATTATTCATCTTTCCAGAGACGGATCTACAGAGGAGTCAAGCGGGACAACAAGAACCCCCCCCCCCCTTCCATGTCCTTAAAATCATACTTGCAAAAACTCCTCACTTATTTATTGAAAAGCCTTTTATAGATTAAAATAAAACAATAATTCCCCAGAAATACTTTTAAATTTTAAATATCATCTTAGGTCCCTGAAAAACATAGCTATGGCCCTGCATCAAACATTGGACTGATGCTTTTCAAACTCTGGCTGTAAGATAAAGAGGCACATACAAGCATTAAGCCCATCAAAAAACAGCTATGTTTACATGCACAAAATGTCATGATCTGATTGAAACGTATTTGAATTACAAAAACAATCAGACTGTACAGTTTATATGGGTACGCAATCAATTAGTCCGATGATAATGTGCGTTTATATGCACCAGGCTTTATTCATAATAGACCCACTCAGACATGCGCAGTTATCAAATTTCCCTTAAAAAAAGAAAGACAGAAGAACTTCCATCTTTGCTGAAGAACAAAAATGTCAAAGCAGTTTTAATCGAGGTCAGTTGTCTTCCGAGCGCCTAGGTTGGACTCGCACCAACTTCTAATTACGGTTGAGTATTTCTGAATAAATACATTTTTTTTAGCTCTTTTAATGTTTCTATAAAGGTCTATAATGGTTGTGTCGGGAGCCCCCAAAGTTTTGCTTCCCAACGTATGTGCGCCCGACGTTTCAGAATAACTTGATCCTGACAAGCGTTTACATGCATGCTGATCAATCGGCATAAACTATGCCTCTCATTCAAATTACTATTTCATTCTGATTGAGTTTAATCACAGTATTCTAATTGGCTTGTTTACATGACACATTGTTAGTCCGATCAGCCCTTTATTCTGATTTCTTTTGTCCATGTAAACGTAGCTAATTGCTTCTTAAAGAAGGAATTACTATATTTAGTAGCCGAGGCATTCGGCTCAGACTTGTAAGACATTAAAACTGAGACGTGCCATGCAACAGGAAACAAAGCAAGTGATGTCCCCGTCAAGACTGACCCACTTTGTGACATTCCTTGAACTTTTTAAGGTTTTTCTTGAAAGTTTTTGCCTTGTGAAAGGTTCCTGTTGTTTTGCCGATGATTACTGCTGGGTGTGAGTGAAATCTTTCTACTCAAAAAAATAAAATAATCCCCTACACTCAGCCCTGTTCATAAGATTAATCTAGTTATCCTGAGCATAGAGAAGCAGCATGCCAAAGCAAATGATTTGGGTGGATGATTGGGAGAAAGCACAATAATTATGGTCTTAAGAATTCCAAAAAGTGATGGCTGAAATCAATCCTTTACAGCAATTTAAGTTTTTTTTCTGTATTTCTTTTAGATTAATCTTGGGGAACCTTTTTCACATCTATACCAAAAAACAGATTTGTTTTCTTAGAAGCAATATAATTACAGAATATAATTGTGTTTTGCTGATTCTGCATGTATGAGGGATAATCACATACTTCATAAGGAGGTCATTGCCACTTTGCCTAGAGACCCTTTTTCGCTCCTTTCCCCCTCCATTGAAAAAAAAGTGAAGATGAGACATCGAATCCATGGGTTTCGTCGCTTCTTTCATTGAATTACAAGCATAAACGAATGTTTCTATTATATTTTAATTCACATAGATGACTGTAAATGAGCAAAGGGTTAAACGTGTTTTGTTTTGTTACACGCACCGTCAAACCAAGTGCAGGGTCGTAAAAAAGAGCTAAACAAACTTTGGTGTGTACATCAGATGTGGGCCAGTCCAGTTCATGATTATATGGGTTTTTCCACCATCGGCTTTGGTAGTTCATAAAATAATCAGCAGCATGAAACATCGGAGGGCTCCTTGCTGTTCAATCAACCAATGCAAGTCAATCGTTCATGAAAACAAAAGTTGTCATTTAGCGCACTAAAGCCATGCAACCTTAGCTCGCTGGCTACCATGCGTGTGTAATCAGCCCGGCATGGCGCTGGCTGTACCCGTCACACACATGCCAGTCAGTCAAGGCGGCGGCGGAGCACTGTTTACGGTACTTATGCTGATGCTGGCACTTACGTCTCACGCACATTACGAGAGCTTTGTATTTGCAATTATTTTCATTGCATTTATTTATTTATTTATTTTTACAAATTATTACTGTAATGTCGCCCCCCAATACATGTCTGCCTTGAGGACGTCAGGCTGCTGCCCCCGTGGACTTGGCAACAAGCTAGCTAGCTAAATGGATGAACCTAGCACGCTATGCTAATGACAGCGTAGCTACAATGTCACACCTACTTGGGTTCAAACTTCCAACAGACGGTATCTTCTACTCGCGCTAACGTTCAGGTCAGACCATGCTGTCGCTTAATAAAGTCCGTTGCAGGGTTGCTCCATTTAGCGCAGAGATGAACTATGGCGAGGTTGTAATATTAAAGCTAAAACCCGCCGGTAAGAAGCCAGCTACGGCTTCAGACGCACAGCGGGGGTGACCGGCCATGCTAAAATGGGCTGCTCGTAACCGCTGTTATCTAAGAGCGTCGGTCACTAAAGCCTATTGCAAAGATTATTAACCCCGGCGAACAGAGGTACAGCGTGTACTTACAGGACAATACACCATATAGACTTAATTAGCGGTAATTAAGTATATATAATGAGGAGAAAATTATTTGCTGGCGTCTAACCTATTTTTAAAAGACCACCGGAGACAATGTGACAGCGGCGATTTAACACTGACTCGTGGTCCGTTACTCACGTTCATATAAAAAGGAAGCAGGTTTTCAAAAAAACACCGAAGAGCTAAGAAAAAGGCTTTAACTAACAGACCAGCGGGAAGTAGCTGTCACCAACCAGTCATAACAGACAGAGCCCTGTCCCCCAACCCCCACTACACCTCTTTTTTTCTTGGCCAGTCACCACTAGCTGTGGATTAACAACCCCCCCCCCCCCCCCCCCCCCCACCTCAACCCAGTCATTCAGCATAGGAAAGTCAACAACAAGCTTACATCATCATTGCTATCTGGATTTGACACAGATTTTTTTTTTTAGCTGCTGCCATTGCTCATAATCATCTCTATGGCTGTCCTTCTCTGCCAATTGGAAGTAAAAGTGAAAAAAAATGACACATTGCATTAGTTTCCTCAACTTTGTATCTCATGGTGACTAATTTCACACATTCCTGTCTTTTTTAGGTTTAAAGATATTTTCATGTGGCATATTTGTATACTGATACATACCCTGATAAAATCAAAAACACTGTAGTTCTGTCTGCATTGCTCCGCTTCGATGGGTTTTATTGTTGACATATTTACCTTTAATTTATGCAGTGTGCTTGAGTAACTATCAGTATTTGCTCACCCATCCACATTATTGGAATCGGGGATTCCAGTCACTTCCGTAGTCACAGATGTATAAAATCTAGCACCAGGGCATGCAGACTCTTTTTACAAACATCTGTGTAAGAACGGGTCGCTCTCAGGAGCTCAGTGAATTCCAGCGTGGAACTGTGATAGGATGCCAACTGTGCAACACATCCAGTCGTGAAATTGCCTCGCTCCTAAATATTCCACAGTCAACTGTCAGCTGTATCATAAGAAAATAGAAGCGTTTGGAAATGTCAGCTACGAAGTGGTCGGCCACATAAACTGACGGAGCGGGGTCAGCGGATGCTGAAGCGCATAGAGCGAAGAGGTCACCGACTTTCTGCAGAGTCAGTCACCAAGAACAGCACCACACACCTCCAAACTTCATGTTTGGAGGTGTGTGGCGTTGTTTTTCAAGCTCAAGAACAGCACAGAGAGAGAGCTACATGGAATGAGTTTCCATGGTCGAGCAGCAGCATCCAGGCCATACATCACCAAGTGCAACGCAAAGAGTTGAATGCAGTGGTGTAGAGCACAGCACCACTGGACTCCAGAGCCGTGGAGGTGCGTTCTCTGGAGTGACGAATCACGCTTCTCCATCTGGAAATCTGATGGACGAGTCTTGGGTTTGGCGGTTCCCAGGAGAACGGTACTAATCTGACTGCATTGTGCCAAGTGTAAAGTTAGCAGAGGGAGGATTATGGTTAGTGTTGTGCCGATACCGATACCAGTATGGGACGGGGCCCTGATCCAGCACTAAAATGGTGGTATCGGTATCGGCGAGTACCAACAAATAAGCACCGATACCATTTTGATGTTTGCATGTCACTTGAACGCAGCCTTCTCTCTCCCGAGTAGTATTATACATGTTATATAAGTTCATGAAAGTTGCAGTATTTTGGCATTTGAAAGCCAAAACTCAGGGTTTAAAAAAGAGATAATTTAATTATTAATGTAATTTTACTGTCTTACTGTTGCACTACTATTATACATGTTATAATTTCACAAATGTTGTACTATTTTGGCCTTTGAGAGCCAAAAGTTTATTCAACTATTGTCACCCATTCCAGGTAGGCAGTAAAAAGTTATACTACCCTAAGTAGTACTCAGTTCTTCATATATACACACACACATCAATTTCAAACAGATGGTATCGTATCGGCCAATACTGCACAGACAGGTATCGGGTATCGGCATCGGGGCCAAAAAATGGCATCGGGGCAACACTAATTATGGTGTGCAGTTGTTTTTCAGGAGCTGGGCTCGGCCCCTTAGTTCCACTGAAAGGAACTCTGAATTCTTCAGCAGACCAAGACATTTTGGACAGATGGATGGCAGAGTCTGGTGTGGATGAACATTGAGCGGTCTGCACAGAGTCCTGACGTCAGCCTGATAGAGCACCTTTGGGATGAATTAGAGCAGAGACTGAGAGCCAGGCCTTGTCGTACAACATCAGTGTGTGACATCACAAATACGTTTCTGGGAGAATGGTCAAAAATTGCCATAAACACACTCCTAAACCTCGTGGACAGCCTCCACAGAAGATTTGAAGCTGTTCTAGCTGCAAAGGATGGACCCACATCATATTGAACCTCTATGGTTTAGGAATGGGATGTTACTTAAGCTCATTTGTGAGTCAAGGTAGGTGAGTGAATACTTTTAGGAATATAGTGTATGTTGCTGCTGCCAAACTGAACACAAGTAGACTACATTCATTTGATGGAAAATACAACCAGAAGTACAAGAAATCTGATCACTTACCTTATTCTTTATGTGATGTCACCAGTGATCTATGGTGGCTTGTCTTTGGGATGGCATGTTATTTTCTAATTAAAACAGGAAAACAAATTGAAGAGCAAGCCCCAACATGTTGTTCTACAGTTCTAACAACATGTTGTGGGCCACAATGGTGCAGGAGCAAGGAGGTCGTCCTGAAACCAACGGGCTGTCAGTTTGAAACCCCACTCCGACTGCCACAGTCGTGTCCTTGGGCAAGACATTTCAACTGCTTTGCCTGCTGGTGGTGGCACACTTTGGGTTCCTCAGGACTTGATAAATCACTATACAACTGCAGTAGATTGACCATTTATAGTTGATAAATGATCTAACTGTGATTGAATTACTTAACAGAAACATGCGGTGTGTAGCTTTAATTAAACAAAATAATCCCTTGGGTTAAAAATCTGTCAAATATAGTTTTCTTTGCATTCATCTTCAAGGCAAAAATACTTTTGTTGTTATTTCTGGATACATCCATCTAAGCAGATGAACGTCTATACAGATCTAAGCTGTAATGAATGAAGCTGGTGAACCCGATACTCGGCTGGACACAGAGTTACGTTTCAAAGGTTTATTGTGAAGATGCTGAATAATGGCAGGTGAGCACAGGCAAGCAGAACCAGAAATACAGTAAAATATTGGTATCGAGACCGTGAAAGTTGCAGCCTAGCAGCAGAAACTGTGCCATATGTTCATCGTTATACTGTTGTTCTATCTGGTTGCTAACACACAATCTCTGATAGAGGCTCTTAATACAGCAACTACTCGTTTGCTTTTGCATATTCAGACACACACAAACACACACATACAAAAAAAAAACAAGCAGTGGCTGCAATTAGATTCTCTATGGCACAACGGAAGGAAAACCAAAGCATTACAGTTTTATTTTTCTAACAACGGAAAGCAACAATTCTTTTTCACAGCTGCTAAAACCCTTTACGAAAGTATTCATTACTGTAGTTTTACAAATCTTCTAACATTTATTCATTAATGCGATCTTCATACAGTGCGTACGTTTGAGAAAAATCGAGAATAAACATCCACTTCATTTAGTTGTAGGTTTCATGGAAACATGCTTATTGAGCAAAATAATATACCCATTTGCTGTTTATCGAGTCTAACAAGTTGATATAAGCTGGTTTATTAGTCTGGCTATCTGCTCAGGCAAAGCATGCAGTAAGCTGCACTTTCAGCTTGCCTACTGTACATTTAGACCACCACTGCCTTAACAAGAGTAATAGGTGGCCCTCCCTTAGTTCTCACACAGTGATTGTTCATGTTTTCTCAACCCGAGTAATTCTCAGCCAAATTTGCCTCACCTGTAAGCAAGCAGAAAGGGTGTTTGCTTTGTTTCAGCCATCTGACCAGCAGTGCGTAGCAACAGGTGGGTGGACAGCTCTGCTTTATTCCAGGCTTTGTAGAGTCGAAGAAAACTCCAGACACTCCAGTTATGACTGAAAATCTTTGCAATTTTAAAATGATAACTTTTTTATCCTTGGCATTTGTGGAAAGGAAGAATTTTAACTCAGTGACAAGGCAGTTCTAGCATGAACAGGGCCCTGGCCAAGTCCTTTCTGTCACAACAAACACATAACCACACACACACACACACACACACTCCTCCAACAAAGCCCATTCTTGGTATATAACTTATCATAAACTCTAAAAGCTTAGAAAGTTGATGTGATATCATAACAGAGCAATACAGGTAAGGATATAGTTGGATTGATTGACGTGTAGATTTCAATGATATTTTTGAGGAAAAGAAGAATTCCTTTTTTACATGCACCATTTAGTGAGGTTTCACTCTGTTTTGAAGGAACTGTGCAGAATAATTCACTACATGCATTATATTTTTTTATATTATGATTCTTGGGCTTTGCACAATTTCCAACAGACAGATATATAGACAGACAGACAGACAGACAGACAGACAGACAGACAGATATATAAACAGACAGACAAACACTTTATTGTCCCTTGTAGGAAATATTTGCCTTGAACTACATGTGCTAGATAAAGCTACCACCATAAAATAGAATAGATACACATTAAATATTCATATTGCACAATTGCATCAAAGTAAATGCGTGCAATTATTCTCATATTCTATATTATATTCTACTCAATAGAACACATATTGCTCCTGCAACATATATTCCAAACAACCAACTAGCCAACGGATCAGACCGGAGCATCAACATGGCAGTAGTGCATCCTTATACAAAATGTCAAGAGTAAAGAACAAACTAATATTTCATGGTAATAAGTCTGCAAATGGGGACTTGATACCATTTGCTAGATGATAGCAATTCGAATTGTGATGTGAGATATGAGTGGGATCAGATAGATACTATTGCAAGCAAAGCTTTGAAAAATAAACAGTTTTTTATTATTTTCACAAATAGAATTGGGGTTTCATACACATAAAACTGCAGTTTAAAGAACCTGTGCTGAATGTAGAGCAATGCAGTTGAGGTCCGTGCAATCTAAATATTTAATATTTCTAACTAGAGATGGGCAAATGCTAAACTGCTCCGAACCCATTCCCCCCAAACCCACCGAAAAAAGGCCTTTAATTTCACACACCATCACAAGCTCCAATTCAGGTACCGACTCCCTACTGTACAGGAATATTTTACTGTGTGCATGCTCTGCATACCATTTCTCATTGACATGAAGCAAAGCATTTGAAAATTTGCTCTAAGCACAAATGACAGATTATTTGCTACCGCCTGCGGCTTAGGCCTTGTCACCCACTTCAAGAGCTCCTACTGGTCCTAACCAGGTTATTTATTACAGCTTCCTTTAATCAAAATAGCACTGATAATAAATCCGAAGAACAAGTGATTGCGCTCAGATGTTCAGAAATGATAAAAAAAAATCTGATTTCTCAAGCCTATCTTATCACACCAGAGGGTGAATGATAACGCTGATTATCCTTCTTTTTGCCCTCTGCTACTTGACCCTCCCAACACAACAACAGAACTTCTCAGGCTCTTTTCCATCATCTTTTCAACTGATTTCCCTGAAACTCCGCTTTTTAATCAATTGTCTTGTAGCTAACACTATATTGCATTGATCACAGGGAAGAAAGGCACAGAACTATATCAAACCTGTTTCATTTTGTCTCCATGTTCATGAGGCTGTTCTCACAGCCTGCCTGGGTAACTGAGAGCCAACAGGAATGTGTGCTCTGACACACCAACCATGTGAGGGGGGGTTTTGGCAGTGGAAGCAGGAGTCTGGAGCAAATTCCCCACACCTAGTGGCAGGCTTTACACAACATATGATTCACTCTCCTGGCAGATAGTGTGAGGAGACTTGCCTCCCCTTTGTCACCGTAAATCTTACTCATCCATTTTCACCCACTGTGGGCATGCATGGTGGCGACCCGTACCGCAGGAGGATGAACAAAAGACGTGTCCGCATTATTAGCGACAAAAACTCAAACTATGAGGTGTGCTTGTGTCAGCAAAGGGATTTGGCTCTCTAAGAGCAGGGACCAACGCCATTTCCTTCCGTAAATAAATAAGATGCTGCGTTGCCTATTTGCTGAAACTCCTGGAACTTTTCAACGTTTGTTCTGACAATCCGACAAGCAATCAGAAGTGCTGTTGGGCGCCATGGGATGGAGGTCCAGGAACGTGTTACAAGCTTCAGTTCCTTGCAGCCCAGCTTTGAGGTGGCAAGGTGCCTGAAAAACACCACCCCAGAGGTTTCCACAGGCAGACACAGAACAGAACAACTCCCTCTCATAACAGAAACCATGGAAAGCTTGTGTGTGCACTGAATGCATCTGGGAAAAGTCCTCACGTTTTTGGGCCGAAGAAGTTCTGGGGATTTTCTGCGGGTTTCAAGAACCGGGTGGTCCAGAATGACAACATAAAGCTAATGATATTTTTCCTCATTGTAATTTGCATTGAACATAAAAACGCTCATAACCCCCATGGAATGAATCAAAACCACGTCAAGGTTATATTTACTATATGTTATTTATAATAATATTTAGTATCTTGTTATTTTTGTCACACTACCAACATAAACTTCAATGTTTTTTATTGGGATGTCATGTTAGACATAACTGTGGCATGCAGTTAATACTTTGTTGTAATAACTGTTGCAGCTGTTTTGGATTATTGCCCGTTGCCCCTTTACAACCTTGTAATACACCTGCTTGTCCTTGAATGATGGGGATGGGGGGTGGGGAGGCCCCCACTGTCTCTGCAAGGCAGCAGGAATGCTTTGCACATTTAAAGACTAAATCGCTTTGGAAAACCGCTTAAGCTCAGTCTGTCTGGGCTGTAAATTGATGAAGTCATGCAACAGATTCTCAATCAGACTTAGGTCTGGACTTTGACTGGGCCATTCTATTACCTGATTATGCTTTGATCTGTGCCATCCCATTGTGACCGTAGTATGTTTTGGGTTGCTCTCCCACTGGAGCTGAACTGCTTTTGGTTCCAACTACAGCTGTAGTTGTTTGAAGCCTTCAGCAGGGTTTCCTCCAGGATTGCCCTCTATTTAGTTCAGTCTAGCTTCACAGCACCTCTGAGAAATGTTCAAGTCTCTGCTGAAAAGAGACATCCCCAAAGCATGATGCTGCCCCCTCCTCAGCACATTTTTTAGATTTTGTTTAATTGAAAAATGTAAAAAGCATGCATTGCTTCCCTTCCACTTTATAATTATGCACTACTTTGTGTTGGTCTATCATTTAAAATCCCAATAAAATACTGAAGTTCATGCCTGTAATGGCAAATAGGTTCATAGTTCCGCCAAGCATTGTAAACTCCAGGGTTGGCTCTACCAGAACTGTTCTCTGTTTTTTTTTATTCAGGTCTAAAGAATCTGACATTAGAAGCTGTGCTTTGAATTCCTTTTTATTTTAATTTTGCTACTTTTTTTAATCATGTTTCACGGTTTAATCTCAAAACTCAGTTACAGTATCTAGACCAGTCTCTGCAAAAACGGATCTAAAAATAAATAATATGTTCTTAAAGTCAATGTATTTATCCTTGATTTGAGCAGGTAAATAAGATTATCTGCCAATGGAATGAGTATTTTGTCCCCTAAAATAAGATAATTAGACCTCCTGCACTTGAAATAAGACGATTGAGATGAATTGTTCCTATTTTAAGTGCAAAATTCTTATTCCATTGGCAAATCATCTTATTTACCTGCTCAAATCAAGGACAAATACATACTTATACTTATTTATTTCTAGTTCGGTTTTTGCAGCTCATCTTGCTTTGATGAATCAGGATTCAGTTATGTTGTGCAGACGTAGCAAATGTTCCACTCACAAAAACTCACACAGTAAAGGAAGAGTAAATATTTAAACCCACTTTTTGCTGTTATTTTAATTTTTTTAATTTTAAGTTAGTTAAATTTACTACTAATACAGTTTAACTGACATAATTTTGATTGGGAGAAGGACTTCATCAGCTGGATATCTGTGAGAGTGCAGGAAGCTGATCTGAAGGACAACCAAAGGGGCTGGGCCTGCCTTAGCAACGGCAATATTGGCTTTTCATTTGTGATGTTGATGTATGATCAGTGGGTATATTTAATTCCGATCAGACCACAAGATTAATATCTTTTAGAGTAAAGGGTTGCAGCGCACAAGCGCAGAGCCCGATAGACCTCAATCAATTCTCAGGCCGTATGGTGTTTGATGTGTGTGAAACTGAAAATGAGGTGAAGAAATTGGACTGCAGCTCAGCTCATCTGCTTGCTCAGCGGGAGCTATTTTTAGTTACTGAGAAACAAAGAAGCAGCGTCGCCTTTCATGCCCCGTGTGGGTGTGTTGTTTCACCTCCAAATGGGAAGACAGGCTGGACTGTGCGGCTATGTTTAGGCCTCGCCTCAAATAATGAACACAGGTCCTCTCCATCTGCCCTTCCTGTTGTTTTTTTTTTTTTAAAGAAAGACTTTAGGCCAACATGCATTCACAGCGAATAGCATCCTGCAGTTCTCTCCTAACACTGTTTGATTTGATACAGCGGCACAGAGATAGACTCATGTAATCTCCCAAAACCAAATGGGGTACGGAAAGACTGCAGCCCAGCTCAGCTCGGGTCAGCCAGGAATAATCCCCCATCTGGTCCGATTGTTGAGGAAATGAATGCTTATAGAGAAGTTAAGGAACAGCAAAATAGCTGGAAGAGCGAAAGGAAATAGACAAGCCTCTGCAAATTCTGCAAGGCTGCTCCTAAGTGGCCATTTATTCTGCCTATATCAAAGAGGTGGCCCTGTGAATTTTTATGAGCAGTGACATTCAAGTTATATTTGGTATAACATGAAAAAGTGTGACTTATTTATTTACGTGCCCTGTCCTGCATGGCAAAGCAAACGGTATGGTGGGTCTGGTCGCCTTACAGCGTCGGGGAATATTTGCTCGGCCAATTGGGGAGTGACAGCGTTTAGTATTGGTGCGACAAGACAACCACAGTCCCAACACACAACATCAAACCGACAACAACAAATGGTGTGACTAAAATTAGTGGATAGCACTACAACCCATCAGCCAATGCAAAAGTTGGTTACCATGACTACTTTTTTTATGTCCTATTTTCTATCTACATTTTATTCCTACTTGCTTTTATTCTGTTTTACTTTGCTATATTTTAATCATGTAAAGCACTTTCCATTGTCTTTGTACTGAATTGTGCTATATAAATAAATTTGCCTTGCCCTTGCCTTGCCTGATAAAACCATAGCTGACCAATGGTTTTTAATGTTCAAACCTGGGATAACATGATTGGTTGTCTAAAGCTACAGACTGAAATATTATGTGTACTACTGCAAGAAAGGGACTTCTGTGTTTGACCTTCATCATAACATGTCTGAATGTGGTAGCGTTGCCGGCATGTAACATCCTGCCGTTTATAGACGTTCAGATGCTGTTGTGAATGTTTGGCTTAAGACCAAATGCAGTAACAAAAGTAAAGAGTTGGCGAGTATGAGAATGGTTACTGTGGAGACTTAAAGCGTCAGAGTGATTTCTGAGGCAAGTCATCCTGCTGCTTGGTTATCATGATTATCAGTCTCTCGTACAATTTGATCTAAATCTGAATGAGAGAAACACAATTTTTGTTTATTGTATATTTTGTGATATTTTAGGAAATGACAAAGAATGACCTGCTATATTCCGTTCTTTTACGACTACAAGTGCATTAGTTAACAATGCAACATGGAAATAGACATCTGAAAAATCAGATACCATCTGCAATATCCGCTGTAATGAATAAAGTTGGTAATTTCTGCATAGAACAATTCCAACAAGCATCTACAGAACAAAAAGTTAAACTCAAAGGAGCCAACATTAAAGTTAAACTCAAAGGAGCCAACATTAAACAAATTAAAAACGCTTGTGCTGCACTGACACCTAGTGGCCAATTCTAGCCACATTTGCGTGTCCAACTGCTTGACATTGAAGTTGTGCATTTGTGACGTGAAGGCATAGATATTTCAAAGAGTGGATTCTGGCTGTGAAGCAAGGCCTCCATCAAATATAGAACAGGGCGCAAACAGTCACGGTCACGTCTTCTGAGAGATTGTGCAAGACCAATTGGTTTTGAGCAGGACCTGCATTGTGGAGAGAACTCACATGACCGCCAAAGGCATGGCAGGCATCCAGATCACTTGGGGTAAGAGTTTAAACGAGAGGTGGCCAGCTGCTGTCCCTTACCATCCGGACCTTGTTGGGAGAGCCACTGCTGACACTTGTAGTCTAAAGACTGGATTATCTCCACAGTCCAGCGACAGGAGGTGGAATCCCTCTGATTGTACGTATTACCACCTTTACTTGATTTCAGCTGACACTAGTCACTTGGCACAGCTGGGGGGGTTTAGGCTTAATGTTTTGGGGAAATAGGAGGTTAAGGCAAGCTCTAGGCTAAAGACAGTTATTATAGGTAATCCAGGCCACACTAGAAATCTGGCACTATCTGTAAGGCAAGGAAGGTGCAGAGGTGTGATTTATTACATTGCAACGTGATTATAGAGTGGTTCAGATTGAAGCACAGGTTAGGTTTTCTAAACCGCTGTACACGATCATTCAGAACAGGCTCTTCTATGATTGAGACAATAAACATTTTTCAACACTTCTTTTAACAGCCACAGTTCAGCTACACAGCTACAGCTGCTACAAAAATGGTAACGGTTGGATCAATAAAATCAGTATTTCTATTGTTTTTTTTGGTTCACTGAAATTCACTTTTTTTAAATGTTTTCGGAAGGATTTGTTTTCCATTTTTAAATGTGTGTCTTTCAGAAAGACACATATTTAAAAATGTACTTGGGTGCACTGGGTAGCTCAGTTGGTAGAGCAGGTGCACCATTTGCAGAGGCTAAAGACCTTGGATCAGTTGTCCTGGGTTTGATTCCTGGTCTTGGTCTAATTGCTGCGAGTCTTCCCCTTCTCTCTTTCCCTTCCCTCTTATTTATTTACTCTTCAATAAAGATCCTCAAAGCCACAAAATGTACTTAGTAGAATTTGATGGATTTTATCTTACATTTTACTGAAATAAAAAAAATGTCAGTTGCTAAAATTAATTAGATTAATCTGACAAGTTTGAATCGATTTAAACTGAATATTGAAAATGTACAATTTATATTTTAATAATTAAATGGTAGTAGAAACCAATACCTCCACTCTCAACAGTTCAGTAAAAGCAGGAATACTGCATGTATTTAACATGTCTCAATCCAGAACTATCTTCCTTAACATGCATTTAAAGCGTACACGCTCAGATCGGTCAATAACATACTAACATACTAATTGATAGGCGGGATTGATAGGTGCTATACTAAACTGGTGCAGTCGTGTTGGAAATTATAAATCTGGGCAAAAACAAAGGTTAATTGTGGGGTTTTTCGTGGATCCATTCTCAGGCCACTTTTATTTAACATCAATATGATCTTCAAGTATAGATTATTGAGCTCTGTAACATTCCTTAGGAGTTTGCATTCTCACTCAACTGCAAGTACACACACACACACACACACATACACACACACACACACACACACAATATGAATACGCTCGCGTATTCATATTGTGTGTATGAAAATTACAGTATGAAATTACAGATCGCAGGAACTATTGAAAGCAGTTACTGGGAAAATAGCAGATGAGTCACGAACATCATGGACGTCAGAGAACTGGCATACTTAGATGTGGGCAAAGGGGACTGACAAAATCAAGCGGGTCAGTTAACCCAGGGACAGCATGCTCACAGATAGTCTTGGACACAATGCAGAGACACAGTCTATCAGATAACACGCAACTGGTGACACATTATACCAGGGATGCCATGTGGGACAGTGTACTTGCATGGGAGTGGACCTACATTCTAGATTCCTCTTTTCTTTTCCCGTTTTGAACCTGTAAATAGCCTCATTACTGATCTGTACCATGTCTCGTTTAGGTTAAATGTGTTAAAGGATAGTTCCTGTTACGAGAGTCATTTCCTACTAAAGAAGTTCTATTCAATGAAGACTGATCCTCCAGCGTGAAAGGATCGGGCAAGGCGCAGGGGCGGCTAACCACCGACAGGGGGCGGTAGACATTAACGCACACAAATAGGGTTTAAATTAACATTTAAAGGCTAATTGACTAAGTGTGATTGGGTGAATGTGGCTTTTGTGTAAAGCCCTTTGAGTGGCCAGTATGACTAGAAAAACACTATATTCAATCCATTTCCCATTTACAGGTCTAGACTCAGGAAGTGGGCAGCCCCACACATCCTGGACAAGATCTGTTCAAACTTTAACATTAAAGCTGGTGATAAAGAGCTGTTTGCAAAAACCGACAGTCAGGTAGTTCCTTTAGGCTGTCTTTAGGATGAACGCAATGAACACCTTGCTTTGCTACTCTAGTACAGTGGGAAAGAATAATGTGCATATTTGCACTATTCTAAACGGTTTTCTTTTGTAAACAAATGTGTGTATATAAATAGATAGATTGATGATTTCCTACATATTCTACCAGTCTTGCATTATTCAGTTACTTTCTCTGTGTTCATTTTTGTCTTGTTGCCACATTCTCAGTTTATTCTTGTGTTCTGTTCTTTGTATGTTTGTATGTATTCCTCTTAGATCAGTGTTACCCTTGGTTGGTAGTTTCTTTGTGTCTTAGTTCAGCTCCATGTGTGTTAGTCAGTCTCCCTCCCTCAGCTTCGATGCTTTCATCGTGCTTCGCCTGTTCCACATGTCCTCCGATTAGCTCATGTGGTTGTTTTGTGATTTTCCACTCCTGCCTCGGTATTTAAGCTCCTTGGTGGATTCTTCTGTTACAATGCCCGTTTCTCTGTCTGTGCTCCATACCCTGTTCCCTCTGTTTTAAATCCTTCACCAAGCTCATCACAAGTTCTAGTCTGCATTTTGGTCCAGCTCACAATCTACAAAGCAGACTGTACTGTATATGTATGTACAAGTGTCTTAAAAACTGCATTACCTTCAAAGCTTCTACATTTGTATTTAAAAACCTGTACACTGCGAGCATGGGAAACTGAACTCAAGGAACTGCACAATAAGCTGATTCTGATTGTAGAGTAATTGGTAATAAAAGTTGCGTTTCGGAGATAGCTCATTCTGACCAAAAAACACACCAAAATAAACCCCCTATAATTAACATATTCCAAACATACATTTGTGGTGATATTCAATACGTTTTGCTATCAGTAAGGGGTCTCCACTGACTCTTAATGTATTATAAAAACCCTGACCCAAGACTGCCTTCTATGTATTGGCCATTCATTCATTTAAATCAAAGTTATGGCTGTTATTTATGGAACTAATTCTGGGTAAATTAAGGCACGTTCTCTTGTTAAATGTCATTGCTGCGGACTCAATGACTATGTGTTGACAGCACAAATGTTCAGGAAACAGAAGGTTGGGTTTTTCAGCTGGGTCTCATCAGCTTTAAAGCACCTTTCAGCTGTAGCCACCCATCATTCTGTTTGCCCTTTGGAGCATTTCTTTGTGTTCAAAATGAGATGTTTACCTGGAATCCACTGTATGAGGAGTGCTTTCGGGCCCAACGTACCATTATGAAAAACTGCTTCCTGGGTTAGTGGAAAAAGCTTTATTCTCTAGTGAACTGGAGTTTTCAAGGAATAAAGAGTGTAAAATGCATCAAAGGTAAATTCTTATGTGACATTCTCTTGACCTAGTTACTTTATAAGCCAGAATATAGGTAATAAAATGTGACAATTCATTATAACAGCTGAACATAAAACTACTATTTCTTCACAGGAGTTTCCAGCAGTCCCTTCGCTCCGCTTCAGCAAGTAGACGACCGCCAAGGTCATCAGGAAATATGTTTTTTGTGGCAGGGGCCAGAAATGCTGCAGGATCAGGAAGAGAAAATGAGAGGAGGTAACTGATGGTTTCAACATTTCAGGGCTAAAAATACTCACAGAAGATTTATACGGGTAAAAAGTTCCTGTGTTGCTAAGAGAGCTAATGTAAACAACCAAAACCGATTCTATTTCCATTTCAGCACTTTAAAAACAGGAAGAATGATGCAGTCTCACTCTCTGTTATTAGGTCGATTTACCAGAAATTTCGTGATGTGGATTTATTGGACAAGAAAAAAACAGTGACAGCTCTCAAGGCTGGAGAAGATCGAGCCCTTCTTCTGGGACTTGGAATGATCCTGTGTTCAATCATGATGTACTTTGTGCTGGGAATCACGGTTATACGCTCATATGCAGACAGGTACTGGTCTGGTGGTACTGTGTCTAAAGGTACATTGCTCAGAAATGCATTTACTGAAACGATCTTTGCACTGACTGGACTGCATCGCACCTAGATTTAAAAATCAACTACAGCATGGATGATTTCAGCAGCGTTTTTGTGAGGTCTCCAGGGTGCATCAGGGACACTGTTGACTACCCATTACGCATGATGAAGCATGAGAATTTCCAGACTGCTCCGAGCTTGCGCCAAACTTCTGTGGTGAGATTGCAGTGGCCTAGTACTGTAGTGTGAGCATATCTGGGTTGTGCAATGGCGGGACTGGTAGCAGCAGTTTTCACTAAGATGTGGGCTACCTAATCATGCATATACTCGCTGAAGGTGCTCAAGGTAAATCATTGTAATCTAATACCTTATTAGCATGAGACTGATGAGGTCCCTTGCTAAGGGAAATCAGTACACACTGATCTCCCCATGAAACAAGGCTTCTACCTAAGAGAAGTACACCACCCCAAATTGCACATAGGCTGGTTGACCACAAAAAGTTCTGAGTCATCCAAGTTTCAGTTCAAGTTTTTAAAGTGTGCCTGTCACAATGTCACAGAAATGTCCTGCCACTCACTGTATTTAGCTTTTCAGAGGAGGTGTTTAAAGAGAAACAGGAAACACAATGAGCTGCTTAGTTAATAAGACAATGATTCTTAAGAAAACATACAGTACTTCCTGCTTGTAAAGAAATTCAGCTCAACTCATAAAAATCCATTGATTTTTCTTTTCAATCTACAATGATTAATAATCAGCGAAACAGTTTTTTGGCTTTTGGGTGCAGCAGGTTGAAACAGCTGCTTTCTGTAGATTGTGACGATTAATCCTCGCTGTGGTGGCAGCATTGTATCAGCATGGCTTGGGCATTAGAAAACACTTTCACGTTAGTTGGTCCCAGAGACTGAGGCTAATGACCAGACAGAGAGGTCAAAACAAGAAATTAAAACAGCTCCAATTTCAAAAACACCATTGCAAGTTCTGAAAAGGCAATGAACATTTAAACTCTCCATGTTTGCATCAAATGGTTGTTTACACAGAAACTGATTATCATTTACACAGGAAGAAAAGGTGGGAGGCGTTATGACACCAATTAACTCGCTGTGTGAAACGTCCACTGGGAATATAAAGCACTTCTGTGTAAAGTAACTACCCGGATAGGTAATGCAGCGCAAAACTATTTGCTTAAACACCCATAATGTTTTTGGATTTTATGTTGCTTCATTTTCAGAGAGTCTTTCCAGAAATGCTATACATATACATTTATCTGTGTTTCACATAGGATAGCCATTGGTTGTTAGCGCACCAGCTCATACCTCTATAAATGACACCAAAATGTAAACATGATGACAATTTAAAGATTATCAAACAGAGTTGCTTTAAGATAGTAGGAAAACACTTTGAATTTGCCCCGTCTTGGATTACCCAACAGCTTCAGGCTGCTGGATCAACCATCCATCCATCCATTTTCTACACCCACTTGTCCTTGCGGGGGCCCTTCTGGGGTGGTAATTGGGCGGGATAGACCAGACCAACGAAGGCCAACACAGAGGCACACAGGATGAACAAACCAAACACTCACACACTCACTCCTAAGGCCAATTAAGAAAGACGACTTAACCTAACAGTTTTGTTTTTGGACTGTGGCTCCTACAGCCTGCACACAGGATGACCTAATCTAAAGCTATACTCAATGAAGATGCAAAGAGAGTTTGGCTTAGTAGAGATCAGTTCAGACTTTTGTTTTCCCTCAGGGAGAATTGTGTTTTAGGTTAATATTTTAGAAAACACAAAAACAGGTTCCACAAGACAACAATAATCACGATACAAACAACCTGACCAATTGAGCAACAGTATATTATTTTAAATAATTAGTATTTTAAATAAGTAGTATTTTAAATAGTTAGACAAATTAGTTTATTTCCCCCCTAAATGCAGAGAAGGATTTGGTTCATCCAGAACAAAAACAACTCTAATATATTGCACTTATCCCTGGGAGGCCTATAGCTATGGCTTCTGACTAGATGGAAGAAGAAGGATGATCACTATTGGCTAAAATTAACCTTGATTTACTCCAGGTTTGTGTATGCCAAATTTTCAATATGAACAGTTACAGTTGGCAAGATACTGACAGCTTAAAAACCTTTACGAAAAACCTTGTTGAAAAATCCCTGACCATCAGTTTTTTTTTTGCCCCTTTAAGCCCCAGTTCCAATGACCTTACTCGATTAGGCCCGCCCAGTTTGGTTCTTCCTCGCTCGGTTTAACTCTGCGCGGTTTATGTTTTGACCGGCTTAGAAAAACCTGGAAGAGGGAAACGCCTCCTAGGGGTTGCTTCATAGCCTGGCCAGCCAGACTGACTTAAGCCATATACACTGCATATCAGTCTGGAAAGGAGCTGTTAGAGCCCAATTTCAAAGGAGGGTCTAACAGGTTACATGAGCTTTGAATCAATCGGATAACTGCGGATATCACGCAAAAAATTCCAAGCTAGGCGGTCTGGTTTTTGTAATTTGTAGTCCGTCAAACATGTCATGCCATCGAGCAAACTTTCCAATAAACAAATTTTGCTGCTTTTGTCTAAATAAAAAAAATAGAGGATACATGGTGTGCTCACATGTACTTTCTTAAATTCCCAAGGCACCAAGCAACAAAAATCTCTGTATGTATCTTGACTGTTATGGTAGCAGAAAAGCGCTGCTGCATTATGGGTAATTCTGCTGCAGAGAGTGACACATCGTAAAGTCCCGCCTCCCGCGCTGTGATTGGTCCGGTCTGTTTTAGACCGGAGAGTATGGAGCCGTAGCAGGCTGACTTACGCCCTGTGTAAAGTCAGTCTGGCTGACCAGGCTGGTGGCTTTAGTCCCCGTCCCCCATAACCCATGTCTTGTCTCCGACATTGACACTTTAAAGAAATCTGCAAGAAATGGCAAACAATAAAACGAAACAAAAAAACATTATAAATAAAAACATAGAAAAAAGAAAAATACAAATAATGTTAGTATAGCCCTGCGATGGACTGCCGACCTCTCCAGGGTGTACCCCGCCTATGGCCCACTGACAGCTGGAGATAGGCAATAGCACCCCTCACAACCCCATAAGGGATAGACGTGTTAGAAAATGGATGGATGGATGTTAGTATAATTGTATATGTAAATTGTCTTGAATATTTTTTAAGGATAAATAATCCACCGGGATAAATATCTGGATCACACATCAGCTTAAAACTAATAATAAAATAAGCTTTAGTTCCTCCCCGCAGTGTCACTCTGCCTGCAACGGTAAAACAGTGTGTGTGTGTGTGAGTGTGAGAGTGAGACAGAGAGAGAGAGAGAGAGAGAGAGAGTGAGACAGAGAGAGAGAGAGAAGCAGAGGGGGAAGGCGAGGGCTGTCTGACTTGCCCCAAAGTTTGAGTTTAACTTTAGAGCTTTATAAAAATTTTCCCTCAGCCATGTCGGGGGTGACGAGAATACGTAAATAGTGCAAAAGATTTTTAACCGCGGTGAAATAATTATTATAGGTTGGGTTTTACATATTCGTGCTGCGAGATTATTGGTCAAAATAGTGAGACTCCCTGTCTGCGAGCTCTCAGCGGGCCGCTCTGTGACAGCTAGTCCCCCCGGCTGCTCTCGGTCTGTAAGGCAGACAGCAACTGCCTTCTACCACACGGTGGACGGATCAGCTTTGGTGAACACATTTTTTTTATCAAACACTCTTCAGAGACAAAACATAACAGCTTTCAGTGTAAAATGAGAGTAATCTGTCACAGCGCCTCTCGGTATAGAAAGCTCAAGTGTCCTTTTTCTTTTCTTTTCTTTTTCTTCTGCCGCGCTTCATGGTTTGTAAATAGTAAAATTATATTCCGGTTTGACCCACTCCATTCATATTGGTCCTTAATATCAATGTAATCGCTCTTCAGTTTTTCTGGACTTCCTTGGAGAAAAATCTTCCAAATTTCTCCTCCGCCTCGGCCAATCACCGAAAAGCAGCGTGTTGGCATCAAAACTCTGCTCGAGTCCACTCGGTTTCACCCTGCTCTTGATCAAGCGGGCGGAGCCGAGTGGCACACGGCCACACTGTGGCGGTGGGACTGGGGCTGTTGGTACAGACTCCAGCCTTAAATTATAAAGCAAAAACAAAAAACTGAGATAGACTTCTTTTTCATTTCAATTAAACTAAATCTTTCTTTTTTGTTTGCACAGTGTGTGGACAGAGGAGGGAACATGCGTTGTCATCAACTCCACGATCACAGGGGACATGAACTGTTCATACAGCTGTGGGTCAGACTGCTGGAGAGTGTCCAGATACCCCTGCCTGCAGGTCTACGTGAGCATCAACAGCACAGGCCGTATCAGCCGCCTGTCCCACAACGAAGAGACGCAGGACGCTAGCTCTGAAGTAAGTCCAGTGGCAGAAAGAAAACCCTGGGAAATGTTGAAGCATTTCAAATGTTGACAGCAGGAGTCACAGGTTGGCCCAGTCACCACTCAGAAAGCGACTGTTAGTGTTCAGCGTTGCGGTAAAAGGCAACTTGGCTGCAGTGACAAGAAACTGCAAGGACTTCTTGTCCCGTTTAACCTTCGGTGCTCTCCTTGCAGTGTGTCTACGTGCCCCGGTGTCAAAAGGACAGCGCCGCCATGCATGCCGTGATCGTGAACATTTCCGAGCACTTGAAGACCAACCAGCACGTCTCCTGCTACTACGACCCTGGCGAGCAGCAGGAGGCCGTGCTCCTCACCAGGCTCTACGACCACAGTGTTGTCCTCCACTCGTTGCTGTGGCCCTCGTGCACGCTCACGCTGGGGGCCCTCATCATTGTGATGGTGAAGCTCACGCAGTACCTCTCCAGGCTTTGCGAAGAGATAGGGAGGATCAAGAGGTGAATTACGCGCATCAGCTCTGGAAGCCAGACACAAAAAGGTTTGGGTGATTGACATTAGACGCGAGAGGCATTTTTAAATCTGGTGAACTTGCCTTGACCTTTAGCAGACTTTCCTCCCTGGCTGAAGCTCTGAAAACTTCCACTGAGCAGTGAGGATGTATTTGTTTATAAAAGTGGACTGGATGTTCCTGGCTGGAAGCTGACAGTCATGGAACTGGCTGTTCCTGTGAAAACAGACTTTTTTTTTTTTTTCCTGCGCGGTTTTAAAATGCAGCAAAGCATCTGAGAGTACACGTGTCTTTTTTTTTTTTATCATGATCAGAATGTGCTTCTTTGTCAAATCCATCCTATAAGCTGTTGTTTTGCATTTTTAACCCAAGAATTATGTGAGTTTTCAGAGAGAGGTTTGGAGTGACCAGAGTTTTCTCCATGTGTCCGGACCATAATACTGTCCCACCCCCACCTGTTTCCCTTTATTCATGTTTATGTGATCAGATGCGACTGATCTGTGTTACAAGGAACCTTTTTCCAGTACAGAGGCCTTCCAGCCCCAATCCCTGGTTGGGCTTCCTGTTAAAAAGAACAACAAGATTGGCAAGCACTGAGCACCGGCCATAGAAGCATTTACACAGGGTGTCAATAGCTGGAGGGGGTGCTGCTGAAGGAATTCCAAAAATAAATTAAATAGAATGAAATCGATGATAGTAATGATGTACAATCCTTACCGGCACCCTTTGTTTATGCCCTGCATTGAAAATAAAAATTCGGAGAAGCTGAACACAAGCCCTGTGGCTCTGATCTGATGTTTCTCGTTTTTTTTTTATTATTATATCTCCCGCTGACTTCATTAAATGTGCTGAAAACTGAACCTTCCTACCATTGTGCAACAATCAGCTCAGAAAGGAATGTTTAACCTCTTAAGATCAGCCCCTCTCACCCCCTTTTTTCTGAATTTGGTGCTCAAAATAACACACTTAAATCTAATCACAGTGTATTAATTAATTCCACACTCCATTTAAATAATATTGGTTTAATTTTAGATAATATGTGGATACCAAATTTGCTATTTTTAACAAAAGTAAATTTACAGTAAGTAACCTAGAAAAAAAGGAAAAAAGGTTCAACTCCTCCCCCATGAATTCCTTTCCAATTTTTTATTTATTTATTTTACATTATCTTAATTATAGTTTGCCGAGTTTCTGGGAGTTAATATAACTTTTTTGTTTTTTCAAATTTTTTTCACATTTTCCTCAGATGGCAGCTCGTTTAAGTAGCTCTGTTACTTTGATTCAGATTTTTTTCTCCTTTTTAAAAACTTGTATTCCTCATTTTTGTTGTTGAAGCATTGCTAAATTGGTTGATTATTCCCTCTGGTTTTGGATTCTGTGCTGCTAAACAAGTAAAAAGAGCCTTAAGGGAAGAAGATAGGGAATTACTGAGCTGCATAGTGAAGCAACTTAAAGTCAAGATAAGAGACATCAGGAAGGCTCACAGGAAGAAGACAGAGAAAGCTCCAGCAGAACATTATCAGAAATGTGTGATCAGGGATGAAGAATATCTGGCAGGAGGATTAGATAAATCGAAATCTGGACAGTAGCAAAGAACGGATCAAGTTTTTCAATAGGTTCAGTACTGGACCAAGTTCAATAGCCTCCTCTCTGGCCCACAGCCAAACCAATGTACCATCACCCTTTGACTCCCAGCTTTACAGTCACACTGCAAAGGTTTCAGCTTTCACCTCGGTGATGAATCCTTCTGCTTTTACATCTTCTTCAACCAGATCAGGAGATGCTGGTTCTCCACCTGCCTCCCTGAACCGGAACAAGGCTGGAGGTCTAGATAATCTCAGTCCCAGATCCCTGAAGGCCTTTTTGTGGAGCAGCTTGTGGGGTTCTGCAGCACATCTTCAACCTTAGCCAGACTCAGAACTAGGTTCCAGGACTCTGGAAAATATCCTGTCCAGTTTCAGTACCAAAGAAAGTTCAACCAACAATCCTCAATGAAGTTTCTGAAATCCCACATTGGCATAAAGCTGGTTCAACAGATCCCTGTCATTTAGGTCAGTGGATGATGCAGACAATGTGGGACTGCATTACGTCCACCAAAACCTCGAGCCTCCAGGGACATATGCAAGGATCCTGTTTGTAGACTTCAGCTCTGATCATCTGTCAGTGGATCATGGACTCATGGAAAGCTCCGGTCAAGTACCGCTGCTCAACCACAAGAAAGGGTATTATTTTCATTGATGTTATCTTAATTAGCCTATACAGCTAATGATTGTAATGACATGGAGCTAAACCAGTGACAGCAGGTAGATGATGAGGAGTACTGGAAAAACAGAAGCTATTTTTACCGTTTTACATTGTTAAGCATCCTTTTCACTGATTCAGATTGTTTGGGCTTACGTTGCTTTGGTAACCCAGTGTTTTTTTTTTTTTTTTTAATCTTTGGTTTTCACATCTTGTGCAATGGAACTTTGCGGATTAATAGGTCCCCCATAAAATAATCTGCCCATAAACAATATAAAAAATACAACTATCTTTCTACCAATGAGAGGCAGCTCTTGCTGTTTTGGTTTAATTGTGAACTAAGGACACTCCACAAGAGAACATGCAGGGAGGCAAGGTAATTTTAAGTGCCCGCTACTCAATAAATTTATAGTTTAATTTAAGTACTTAAACGAGGAGGAGGATCTGAGTGTGTTCAAATTGTAAGCAGTGGAGTCCTACAGCCCAGTTTTGGGTTTTTTCTTAGAGCACACAGTACTTTGCTTTTGTGCTGTGAAGTACTTTGCTCACTTTTCAAACTGTCAATTTTCTTGTTTGAACTTAAAAACACTGGTAGAATATTTTAAGAAAAGCTGGTTCTACATATATTTCATAAAATATTTTATGCACTGTGTGGAGAAAACAAACCTTTGCTTCTTCTCATTTGGTGCTCACAGTGGCCCGCTCCAAAGCACGACTGAACCAGTCCTGCCGTATATCTTTAAGAGCAGTCTAAGTCCGTTCCAAGAGCTCGGCCTTGCACTCCCACATTCAGCCTGAATGAAGTACGGAGGTTCCCATTGCATAAAAAACATTGGTTGACAGTACAGCAAACACCAGGAGTGAGGAAGCCCTTAAAGCGTGTTTATGTGTGGTTGCTGTTGCTTAGTTGTAATCAACACAGCTATGTGTGGAACTAGAGGTTCAGTGGGTTTTTTTCTGCAGGAGAAAAGCAGCTCTTTAAAAAAGGCCGAGTAAGACTGATATGAGCAGGACTCCTTGTTGTGGGTGTGCATGCAGATTCTTGTGGATTGTTTTGTAGAGCGTGGGTTTGTAGCTAACATCTCTTCTTTCGTTCAGATCTACTCTGTCAGACAAGGGTGGTCCCTCAGCAAGGTTTTTTTTTTTCCACTTTTGCAGCTGGGACTGTGACATAATGAGGAAATTACTCATCTAAAAGGAACTTGTTCAGCTGATTTAAGAAAAATATATTATTCTACTTGCAGCAGCTCAGTTTTTTCTTCTGCAAAAGCAGTAAAAGTATAGCCTGCTTGTTCAGCTAATGTGAGCCAGATCTGATAGAAACAGGAACCACCAAGCACCAATATTGGATATTTGATACTCTGCTCTTTTACTTCTTGTGTAATATACAAGTAAATTACAAAATTTCACCCATTTTTTTTCAGATGAGTTAGATGGAAAAAAATGGGAAGCAGCACAGTTAGTATTATTAAGAAAAATATCTTAACAGATCTAAACATTTAAACTACCCCAGTTCAGAGTGAGTTCTTGGTGGCCCTAACAAAGCGGACTGACAGGAAACCTAATCCATAGAAGAAATGTCTCTGCTGAAACAATGGAAGGGCTTCCAAAGCTGAAAGCCTGGAAAACAGAAAATAAACAACAAAAGATGTAAAAAAAAAAAAAAAAAAAACCCCAAGAACAAATGGTCAAAAATGGCAAGCAAACTGTAAGTAAGGAAGTGTTTATTTAACCTGTTAAGCTAAGTAAACCATCCTCCACAATTAAACAGAAGAAAACATGACTGTAGTGGGTTTAATCCGGGCACAGTGGGCCTCTCAAATGGCGGGAAATATAATATCCATCCGTCCAATCGTCCATTGTCTTCTGCTTATACAAGATCAGATTGTGAGGGCAACAGGTCCAGGAGGGAAACCCAGAGGAAATACAGCTCTTCCATCATATTCTGGTCTTTCCCGATTATTAAAACATGTTCCATTCTGGGTTGTACCCCGCAAAGCTGGACTTTGAGGTCTGACATAAAATGCATTTTTAAACAGTGAACTGGCTGCGCCCTTCGGCAGACTTCCCTCCCAGGCTGAGACTTTTAAAATGTCCCCAGTGCAGGGAGGATGTATTTGTTTATAAAAGTGGACTGGATGTTCCTGGTTGGAAACTGACGGATGTGGAAGTGGCTGAAAACAAAGATTTTTTTTTTCTGCATGTTTTCAAACCGTTGTTAAGCATCTGAGAGTACGTGTTCCCCTGTGTGTCTGATTATTTAACACGGTTTATGATCAAAATGTTCTCCTGAAGTCACATTGTAAAAGTTTTTCGGTTGCATTTTAAATCCAAGCAATGTGAGAGATTCCAGAATAAGCGTCCAGAGTTTTCGCCATCTGTACGGAGTATTGAAGTTACACTGTTTGAAAACTACATACAAGTTTATTTGATGAGAGATGACTGATCTGCATTACAAAGTAGCCTTTGCCTTCAGGAAATACATTTGAAAACTACTTCCGAATTTAGACAGTGGTTATTTTTTATTTTTGCCATTCCGTTTATGTATCTTACTAGAAATACAAACGTTTCAGACAGCATTATTATTCCAATAACAATCCATAGGTTATATAATTTCAGCAGGGGTAGGAATGATAATTGGTTAGCCATTACTCAGGCAAGTAGATCAGGTATTTTTTTGTTTTTTTGGTAATTTAAATTATAGTTTTCTTACAGTGAGAATCTCATTCGATCCCATTTCCAATTGTTACCCAGTTTGTCGGTTTAGAGAGAAAACCAGAAGGTGCTTTATTATTATTATTCGACTGCTGGTTCGACCTCGATAACAACCTGATCAGACTTTACTGAACCGTTTGCACAAGTTGAAATAACTCATGCTAGACAGTCAAATCGTGCTCTGTAAAAATATCAGTGCCGTTAGTTTGTGTTAATAACGTTACTTTCCACATGGGAATTGATTTGTTTAGTTGAAACAACAATAGAGTTTTCACCTGCTAAGTTGTTAGCATAAGCTAGTGCAAACTGTGTTAATCATTTACATTTTAAGCAAGCAACTGGTCGTGAAGACAAATTGCACGTTAACAAACAAAAAGAACTCACCGGCTCTTTATTTTAAATCGTGCTTTTGTTGGTGTTATCACCTCTCCAAGCTCTGAAACCACACTTTATCCCACCCAAACTGCAACAGAGAACAACAACTCCAGGCTACAAGCTAAATCATATAAGGCTGCAGCAGCTCCTCACTTTGGATCATCAGATCACATCTCTGTGGACCTGATCCTTGTGTACAAACCATTGATCTGCAGAACCAGACCCAGCATCAGAACCATTCAGGTTTGGACCAAAGAGGTCTGCTCGGCTTTACAGGACTGCTTAGAACTCACACGCTGATCTGGGGGAAAATGCATCATCTGTACTGTTCTATATTCACTTCTGCTAGACGTGAGTTGAGAAAAGGCATCCAGAAGGCAAAGCACAGAAGCAGCGCATCGAGAATAACTTCAGTAGCAACAACCGATGCAACATGTGGAGAGGCATCAGGACCTTCATTGACTATAAGCATGTCGACCAGAAGCTCAGCAGTGACCCAGCTTTCCCAGACACCTTAAACAGCTTCTTCGCACGCTTCAACTCTCTAAACAGCAGAAGCTCTGAGCATCTTCCTCAGCCGGAGCATCAGCCTCATATCCTGCTGCTGCACCAAGTCACCTCCTCCTTAAAGTAGATCAACACCAACAAGGCTGCAGGTCCAGACATGGTGACAGGTTGGATGCTAAAATCCTGTGCTGACCAACTCACAGGTTTTTTTTTTTTAACATCTTCAACCTCTCCCTGCAGCTCTCCGTGGTCCCTGCCTGCCTGAAATCCTCCATCATTGTGTCCATTCCCAAGAAAAAAAACATCACCTATCTCAGTGACTGTTCTGTTGGTCTGGTCCCTATCATGATGAGGTGTTTTGAGAGGATTCTCCTTAAATACATAAATATAAATAAGATATCGCTGCTGGCCTGGGCAGCCAGCAGTTCACCTACAGAGAGAATTGCTCTGCAGAGGATGCTGTCTGCTCTGACTCATCTGCAGCATCTCGGCACCAATGTTAGGAAGATATTCGTGGATTTTAGCTCAACTATCAACACCGTACTCCCAGACACGCTGACCCTAAAGCTCCACAACCTACGATTATTTTCACCGCTCTGCTCCTGGATTAGTGACTTCCTCACCAACAAGCCCCAGGTGGTGAAGACAAGGAAACTCACATCTGCTCCACTGATCCTCAACATATATACATATATATATATATATATATATATATATATATATATATATATATATATATATATATATATATATATATATATATATATATATATAGATATAGATATAGATATAGATCTATATATATATATATATATATATACCCTTTGGGATTCATTTGGAATTTAATTGAACATAGACCACAACTGAGTGATTTCAATGTGAAAAGGAAGGTATTAAAAAGCATGGCATGTCCTCTTTAAGCAGGTACTAAACATACTTTTTATTAAACCCACGTTTCTGTAGTGATTTTTTTTTTATTGATGTTACTGATGTAATATTCTAATCTTAAATGTCCACTTACAGCTAATGGACATTATCTATCAGTGGAATGTCATCATAATTACACAAAAAAAGACTTGAAAAAACAAGTGTGTGCAATTAATCAATGTATTTCACTTGGTGAGCTGAGTTACTGAAATGAATGAACTTTTCAATAATCTTATTTATTGAATATGACCTACAGTATATCCTGTATTTTGGTGTTCATGTTTTCAGAAATGAACAAAAGTTCAAAAATAGACTGTTTTTGTGTGGGAGTGTTGGCCTTGTGGTTAGGGAGCCGGGTGTTTGCGTCTTGGAGAGGCCGCAAAGGTCATCGATTCAAAACCCTTTCACTCTGGGTCCATGAACAAGACCCCTGACCACATACTGCTCCCTGTGCGCCACTCAGTGTCAGCAGCACACTGCTCCCTAAGGAATGGGTTAAATGCAGGGACACATTTCCCCTCTGTGAGGCTATAAAGGGAAATATTGTCTATAGCCACACTATCAGTGACCTAATGAAAGGTCTCAAATATATTGTCCACCCGTTTCATAAATGGTGTTTAAGATGCTTGAAAACCTGTTAAATGAAGTGGAAGACTCGCTGAAACATAATTAAACAACCGTTGGACGGCTCTCTGTGTAATGTTCTGTTGTGGTTTTGGTTATTTTCAGTTAGTCGACTTTTCTGTTTTAGGATTTATTTCTGTGTTGTGTCGTTTTGTATTGGATTTATCCTTAACCGGTATTAGTCTTTATTTCAGCTAGTGTTTGTCCAGTCTTTGTCTTGCTTTTTTACCTTAGGTTTAGTCAGTGTGCTCCGTTTATTATTTCCACCTGTGTTGGTTAATTAGTCCCGCCCTGCTCTTTTGTTCCGGTCATCTATTTAAGCCCGCTTTAGTTTTTGGTTTGTTGTCAGGACGTCTTGTGTTATCCCCATGTCCAAGTTCCCCGGTAAGAGTTCTTTCCCTTCTGTTTTTTGTTTAGCCTGCCTGTCCGCTTGCCCGTTTTACTTTCGGCTCGTCTGCTTTTTGAGTTTGCCTTGTTGTGTTGCCTGGAGCCAAGTCTTTTGTCCCCTGGACCTTTTTGCTAATAAACCCCTTTTTTAAAGCTTCAGCTCTGTGTCCGGCTAACATTTGGGTTCTCCTTATTCAAATCATTACATTACGTCCTGACCAACATGAACTCAAAGCCGACACGTTATCTCCTTTCTGGAGGAGCTAAGCTCACTCAGCCCGGCGCACCACTATCCTCCCACTCTCAAGGCTGTTGTTCATTGGACTTACCCTGTCAGTCCGCCTCATCGCCGTTCATCCCGGATCCGGACCTTTTTCTGGAGGTCGACGCCGAGATGATCTGGGAGCTCCGTCCCGACTTATTCCCTGAGTCGGTCCCGTTTCCCCCTCCTGACGCGGAGGCGAATGAGTCTTCGCTGGCAGTTCCGTCCCGTCGGGAGGAACCGGCATCCCCGCTAGCCCCGCCGTCTCGCCGCCGAAGGAGGAAGCGCTCGTCTGCCGGCCCCCCATCCAGCAATGGCGGGCAGCCGCCCGATGAGCCAGTTCGGCCTCACCCGACTGCCGAGTCTCTGGCTCGACCCACTTCCGGTCCAGCAGACAGGAGTTCCTCGCTTCCCAGAGTTGAGAGGCCTACAGCTCCCCCTGCTGGCGTCCGTGACTCGGAGTACTTGACATTGGAGAGCAAAATAAGAACTTTTGCCCCCATCATCAAACGTCTCAGGGAGGCTCTTCTGATCCAATATTCTGAGGAGCTGGAGAAGAAGTTAAAGGAAGTTGAGGGTCATTATAGGACTGCACTACAGGCTTTCTACAGCCGACCCGAGTCTGTCCTCGAGGGTCTGGCCGACGCCCCGCCTTCTGAGTCTCTCCCCGAGGGTCTGGCCAACCCCTCGACTTCCATCAAGCCCACTTTCCGAGAATTGGTCCAGGAGGACTTGGCGTCACCCAACTCACAGGAGGGGGTCCAGCAGATCCTGCTGCCGCAGACGTACGACGTAGGAACCCAGAGGGGTCTGTCGCAGATGTCCGACGTGGGAACCCAGAGGGGTCCGTCGCAGACGTCCGACGTGGGAACCCAGAGGGGTCCGTCGCAGACGTCCGACGTGGGAACCCAGAGGGGTCCGTCGCAGACGTCCGACGTGGGAACCCAGAGGGGTCCGTCGCAGACGTCCGACGTGGGAACCCAGAGGGGTCCGTCGCAGACGTCCGACGTAGGAACCCAGGGGGGTCCGTCGCAGACGTCCGACGTGGGAACCCAGGGGGGTCCGTCGTTGACGTCCGACGTGGGAACCCAGGGGGGTCCGTCGTTGACATCCGACGTGGGAACCCAGGGGGGTCCGGCGCTGACGTGCGACGTTGGAACCCAGATTGGTCCGTCGCGGACCTGCGACGTTGGAACCCAGGGGGATCCTTCGCTCTTCGGTCATCCAGGACCTCAGAAGGGGATGCAACAACCGGGACCCCCTGGAGACCTAGAGCCTCATGGGGTTCTTTACAAGTCCAGACCCCAGATAGCCCTCATGGACAGCCAGCTCTGGGAGAGACTTTATTGGACGTCTCTTTCTGAGACCCTCCAGGAGTTGATTCTGAGACTCCTGGTGGCTAAGGGTCTGACTCTGGTGCCTGAAACCTGCAGCCCGGGGCCTCCTGAAACCTGCAGCCCGGGGCCTCCTGAAACTTGCAGCCCGGGGCCTCCTGAAACTTGCAGCCCGGGGCCTCCTGAAACTTGCAGCCCGGGGCCTCCTGAAACCTGTAGCCCGGGGCCTCCTGAAACCTGTAGCCCGGGGCCTCCTGAAACCTGTAGCCCGGGGTCTCCTGAAGCCTGTAGCCCTGTGGTCTCTGTAGTCTGTAGTCCTGTGGCCACCTCAGCAGCCTGTAGCCAGGCTCCCACCTTAGCAGCCTGTAGCCAGGCTTCCCCTTCAGTCGCCTGTAGCCAGGCTTCCCCTTCAGTCGCCTGTAGCCAGGCTTCTTCGTCGGTCGCCTGTCGCCAGGCTCTTTCCTCCGTCGCCTGTAGTCAGGCTCCTTCGTCTGTCGCCTGTAGCCAGGCTCCCCCTTCGGTCGCCTGTAGTCAGGCTCCCCCTTCGGTCGCCTGTAGTCAGGCTCCCCCTTCGGTCGCCTGTAGTCAGGCTCCCCCTTCGGTCGCCTGTAGTCAGGCTCCTTCGTCTGTCGCCTGTAGTCAGGCTCCTTCGTCCGTCGCCTGTAGTCAGGCTCCTTCGTCCGTCGCCTGTAGTCAGGCTCCTTCGTCCGTCGCCTGTAGTCAGGCTCCTTCGTCCGTCGCCTGTAGTCAGGCTCCTTCGTCCGTCGCCTGTAGCCAGGCTCCTTCGTCCGTCGCCTGTAGCCAGGCTCCTTTTTCAGTCGCCTGTAGCCAGGCTCCCGCACCGGGAACCAGTGACCAGGCGCCGCCGCCTGTAGTCGCTAACCAGGCGCTGCCGTCTGTAGCCGCTAACCAGGCGCCGCCGTCTTTAGCCACTAACCAGGCGCCGCCGCCTGTAGCCACTAACCAGGCGCCGCCGCCTGTAGCCACCAACCAGGCGCCGCCGCCTGTAGCCACTAACCAGGCGCCGCCGCCTGTAGCCATTAACACGGCGCCGCCGCCTGTAGCCACTAACCAGGCACCGCCGCCTGTAGCCACTAACCAGGCGTCGCCGCCTGTAGCCACTAACCAGACGCCGCCGCCTGCAGTCATTAACACGGCGCCGCCGCCTGTAGCCACTAACACGGCGTCGCCTCCCGTAGTCTTTAGTCTGGCGCCTCTTTCAGCCCGTAGTTCGGCGCCCTCCTCAGCCTATAGTCCGGTGCCTTCCGCATCCTTGAGTTTGACGCCTTCCCTACCCTGTAGTCCGGCGCCGGATCCTGTCTTCTCTCTCTCCAGATCTCGCCGCCGGCCTCCTAGATTCCTGCTCCGCCGCCGGCCTCCTAGATTCTTGCTCCGCCGCCGGTCTCCGAGGTTCCTGCTCCGTAGACGGCCTCCTGGACGTCCGCCGGAGAGCCTAGCATGCCGGGGCCGCCCGCCGGAGAACCTGTCACGCCGGGGCCGCCCGCCGGAGAACCTGTCACGCCGGGGCCGCCCGCCGGAGAACCTGTCACGCCGGGGCCGCCCGCCGGAGAACCTGTCACGCCGGGGCCGCCCGCCGGAGAACCTGTCACGCCGGGGCCGCCCGCCGGAGAACCTGTCACGCCGGGGCCGCCCGCCGGAGAACCTGTCACGCCGGGGCCGCCCGCCGGAGAACCTGTCACGCCGGGGCCGCCCGCCGGAGAAAACCTGTCACGCCGGGGCCGCCCGCCCGGAGAACCTGTCACGCCGGGGCCGCCCGCCGGAGAACCCGGTCACGCCGGGGCCGCCGCCGGAGAAACTGTCACGCCGGGGCCGCCCGCCGGAGAACCTGTCACGCCGGGGCCGCCCGCCGGAGAACCTGTCACGCCGGGGCCGCCCGCCGGAGAACCTGTCACGCCGGGGCCGCCCACCAGGACGACCGCCGGACGTCCTGATTCACTGGGGTCGTCCGCCGGGACGCCCACCAGACTCTGTGTTTAGGAACCTGTTTTGGAGATTTTCTGTTAGTTTGGATTCGCCCGATGTGGGTTGTTTTCTGTTTTGGACTCTTGTTTTGGTTGTTTTGTCTTTTTTTTTTCTGACCCTCCTGCCTGTAGCCCCCTCCACCCGCCCGGTCAGACTTTTATTTAGTTTCTTTGTAGAGACGTAAGGGCGTCTAGAATCCGCCCTTGAGGGGGGGGCTCTGTAATGTTCTGTTGTGGTTTTGGTTATTTTCAGTTAGTCGACTTTTCTGTTTTAGGATTTATTTCTGTGTTGTGTCGTTTTGTATTGGATTTATCCTTAACCGGTATTAGTCTTTATTTCAGCTAGTGTTTGTCCAGTCTTTGTCTTGCTTTTTTACCTTAGGTTTAGTCAGTGTGCTCCGTTTATTATTTCCACCTGTGTTGGTTAATTAGTCCCGCCCTGCTCTTTTGTTCCGGTCATCTATTTAAGCCCGCTTTAGTTTTTGGTTTGTTGTCAGGACGTCTTGTGTTATCCCCATGTCCAAGTTCCCCGGTAAGAGTTCTTTCCCTTCTGTTTTTTGTTTAGCCTGCCTGTCCGCTTGCCCGTTTTACTTTCGGCTCGTCTGCTTTTTGAGTTTGCCTTGTTGTGTTGCCTGGAGCCAAGTCTTTTGTCCCCTGGACCTTTTTGCTAATAAACCCCTTTTTTAAAGCTTCAGCTCTGTGTCCGGCTAACATTTGGGTTCTCCTTATTCAAATCATTACACTCTGAATGATCCATTCTCCCACATGGTGGAGGGAGGTGTGGATATGCTTTGGGCCTTGCATGTGACTGTGTGCAGCAACAGCTTTGGCAGTGTATTTTTCTTTTATGCTGGCATTCATTTAAAGATGTAGGCTATGTTATCCTCCGTCAAAAAGAACATTAAAAAAGCGTTTTCTGGGCTGATTTCCCCTGTCTCAGGGTCTCATGAGGAACAGCTGCTAAACTGGGACTTTCCACGGCTCTTTGTGCCCGTGGTCTGTTGAAGAACTATAGGAGCTCGCTGCTTTCTTTTTTGCAGTTAATATTTCTGTATTACCTCGACAGGAGATGATACTTTAACACAATCATTACCAGAATCCACAACTGCTCTCAGTGGGCCAAACCAAATCAGGACCAACACAATCAGGTTCCAGCTTGCTGAAAAACGTGGGCCAGGGTTCTGCAACCCCAAGTGGACCTTCCACTGCGGCTTTTAATAACTTTGGCTAAATATATTTTCAACAGCAAATGCAGCTTTTAGCTGTGTTTTTTTCTCTCTCCCATGGAGTAATTGCATAGAAGGAAGTGTATCCTGCCTATTTTGGCAAACTTTGTATGTTTTTCTTTTTTGAAACTGAAATATAGAAATAAACCTGTGGTAAAATGGAGGAATGTTCAGACACTTGTTTGGTTACCTTTAGTTTTCACATTTATTTTCTTACACCAAGCTTGAACTGAAATTAAATAACATTATCAGGGTTCCTATGTCTGTACCGTTATTTCGTTTCAATAAAGAGAGTTTTATAAAATAAGAGTGTTTGTGCACAATAAATATCTTACTATGGCTGCTTTAAATGTACTTTAACTGGTGATTAAACTAGATTTGATGATGATTAAACACATAATTATGAAGTGGAAAGAAATGGATACTTAGCAAAATCCTGTCTTTTGCCTAAACCAAGGCAAGAAGCTACTGGCGTCTCTGACTCAGGACTGGCTTAACACAAGGAAATGTGTGTCTCTTGAAGCTTTGACTCCAGCAGAATGTCCTCCAATATGTTGAATTGGTTTTGCTTTACAGTCCTCCCAAGGCTGAAGCCATCACTGCTGGTTGTCCACCATTTTCTACAAAACCTTTTCCTTCCACTAAACTTTCAAGTGATAAGCTTGGATACAGTAACCCTGTGAACAGACTTACCCGTATGGTGGAATGTGTTGACTGTCAAGTTTGCAGTTTTCCCCATATGACCCGAACATAACATTTCTGTTAAATTAACATTTCTAAGAAACTGAAATTTGGGTTTCATTAGCGGTAACCTATAGTTATAAAAATCAAGACCAAGTTTAATATATACGGGTCCAATAAAACTACGAGTTATTACTTTTTAAATGCAATTACTGAAATAAATTAACTTTTCAATAACATTAAGAAAAGGACAAAAAATCACAGCATGCTGCATGGTTTTCCAAAATTCCCTCAAAAAAAACTACAAAAGTGTGGCATGCGTTTGTATTCAGCCCTCTTTACTTTAATGCCTCTAAAGACAATCCAGGTCCACAAACTGCCTTCAGATGTTACTCAGTTAATAAATACATTGACGTGTGGAATTTAATCTCAATATAAATACAGCAGTTATGGATGAAACTTTTTGGCGAATATTTAGAACGACGTGTGATAAAAATCTAATATGGAATTTGTTGTCAGGGGTGGTCCTAACCTGCTGGGTGCCCTGGGCGACCCCCCCTCAAAAAAAGAACAAAAAAAAAAAGACAAGAAAAGTAATTTCTTGGTTGACTGACTACTCTTTACGTTTACTTGAGTAAAAATATGTTCAAGTAGTGCTAATCTTACTTTAGTACAATTTTTGGCTACTCTACCCAGCTCTGTTCGTATTTCAGAAACCTCCACTGTTTGTTGTCATAATCCCTTTAAGGACATCAGCACCACTAAAAGCGTTTCAATACAGATTGGTGGAATCTGGGAGACGGGGCCAAGTTCAATTCACAGTCATGGATAATTGTTTAAAATTTGCTGAGATGTATTTGTGAACAAAAGCCAATCACAACGAAAAGCCCAATCTCATAGCACCAGACTGTAACTATGGTAACACAACAATCAAATAATAAAGATAATTCTTTGCATTTTTAAAAAGTAAACTGGCCAATTCCCTTGTATCTTGATTTTAAAGGATAAGGGTTCAGGTTTATCTTTTTAATTATTTGTGCTTAAACTGTCAAATCAAATTCAATACCATTTTCATTAAACAATTTTCTTTTGGTAAAATTAATGCATTTAAGATGGTTCTGGTCTCAGTTCAGTTATGTGGTTCCTGGAAGACTGAGCTGAGACTGTTGAAAGACAGAAACATCTGTAATTTCCAGCAAAAAACTTGACATAGGACCAGAGAAAATCAAACAGCAAATCATTAACTAAACTTAATAACTAATATTAAATAAAAGTAGAGTAGCAGTAGAGTAGCAGTTTGTAATCCGAACAACACACCCACAGCATTTGCGGTGTTGGCAGCAAATCAAACATGTTTAGAGGCTCATTTGTGTTCATAGTTTTGGTTTGGCTTTCATTGAAAATAAAATTAATAATAGGTATTTAAATTAGAATATAATTCCTTTTTTTTTTTTACCTGGAAACTATTTCTGTCAGACTGGATGATTATGAGATTTAGATGTTTTTCAAAAATATATATAAAAAATGCCCTTATCTGATTTGTACATTATTTGTTCCTCGGTAATAAACTCACAATTTTTCTTAATCCTTCACTTCAGCTTCTAACAACAAAATAACAACGAAGTAAGATGATTTTTTGTTTGATTCCCCTCCTTTGATATAGAATGTCATGTCCACTTTTCTTTTTCTTTTAAAATTAAATGATATATATATATATATATATATATATATATATATATATATATATATATATATATATATATATATATATATATATTTTTTTTTTTTTTTTTTATTATTTTTTTATTTATTTATTTATTTTAATTTATTTATTTATTTTACCCCAAGATCCTACCAACGCCTGCGGTTATAACAGTGAGTGAAGAGGCGTTCAGGGACCGAGTGTTTCGGCTCTTTTAGTTGAGTAAAGCAGCGGGATCCGGATCTCTAAGAGGAACCGAAATTCCCATCAGTCCAGGCTAGCTGTGTGGAGATAGCGCGCTATCAAACCCAGCAGTTTGTTTTCAGGACAGCACAATGACGAACATTGTGAAGTCTGGCCGCTTTCTGTCGCTACAACATGTTGTTAACATCACCGGGAGCTAGGACCGGGGTTTCTCCTTCACAGCTACCGTTTACATGGACCGAGGATAAACGTTAACGCCGCAGAGCGAGACTTCCCGAGTGGCCACGGATGGGATTAAGTGGGCTAGCCGCAGCTAATGACGGACGGCGCTGGCTCACTAGCTTGGCGGCTAACCGGTTTGCGTTTGCAATCTAACTCAGGTACTGTTATCTTTTTGTTCCTCCATTTTTTCCCCCGCTCGCTTTTGTCCTCCAACCAAACATCTATACAGCTGCAAGAGCACACCGGAGTGTTAGCATGTGCACAATAAAATAATACCATCATACTAAAATTAGCCCATGTTTGAGGCGCGGTTGTCATATTGCCGATGACATTGATCTGCTTAGTGAACTTGGCTAGCGTGGTCACCGGGCTTCCCACGAAACAACACCCATCTAAAGTTCAAAACGACAACAGCAGAACCAGGGGGAGCGTTTCATCCAGCTGCCAGAGCTAAACCGCCACCGCGTTAGCCTCCAGCCAGCTTCGGCAGCTACCGACTTTGTTTACATGTCGGTGGAAGTCGCTTTAACCGACTTTACGCGGCTCTTTAGGCGGCTTTGTTGAATTACAGCTAGACGCGGTTTACGTAATCTCTGTATTATAAACGATCCGCGGTCCTGGCTTGGGCCAGGACGTGTACTCCTTTATGCACCGTCAGTGCTGCCAGCTACATCTAAATAACTTGAATAGTGCGCAAGGAAGACTTCCTAGATAATCCATATAATAGTAATTATAATATCGTTTGGAAAAAAAATGATCTTAATGCAAGGCATTTGATGTTATGGAGCAATTTACTTATTTTAGATTTTGTAAATTACACTTCAGCAAACAGACAACGGGATTTATCTAAATGCCTGGTGGCGTGGTGGTGGTGTTTATTCCGAAGTTTTGTAACTAGGAAATAAGTCTGTAAACAAAGTCACATGATCTTCCCCAGCCAAGACGTTCATAGCTTCCAGCACCAGGTTAATACAGTTCAGAGCATCAGAATACAACAGATCTGTGTGCCAGTTTTCACTTTCAGGTCAGACCTTTCATCCTGCACACCTCTGATGGAGACCTGCATTTCACCACAGGCCTATCTAAGGTGGAGATCACAATCTCCACCTTAGATAGGCCGATGCGCCCGGTTACAGAGTTTATGGTCAATCGCTGATCTCTGAAATTCCAGATTCAGACCTACCAATGCCATTGTTTTTTTTTTTTTTTTCTTTAAAATTTTTTAAATAATGCTCAAAATGTATTTTTGCCCATCTTTCTAGAAAACCTGTCACCATGTGCGTGAGAAGAAGCTGTCTGTGTTACACAGATCTGCAGTCTTACAGGATTGGTCCTATTTAACGTTTGTCCGGTTCTAGTCACAAGTTCTTTGGGCATCTCTGGTTAGATAGACGCAAACATCAGAATTGGTATCGTTGACATGCAGCATACATTTAAAATAAGTAACTGGTCCCTCTTGAAATGGAAGAAATGAAATCTTTTACATTGTATCATAAGGTGTCTGGATAATTGTGTGCAGTTGGAGGGCAGCAGCTACACTGCAAAAAGGGAACTCAAAGTAAGTACAATTTTCTTCAAATCTGTGTATTTTTCCTTGATTTGAGCTGCTAAACAAGACTATGTTCCAATGGAATAAGATTGTTGCAATTAAAATAAGAACAATTTATCTCCATCATCTTATTTTAAGTGCAGGATATCTATTTATCTTATTTTAGGGGTAAAAATACTCATTCCATTGGCAAATAGTCTTATTTAGCTGCTCAAATGAAGTAAAAATATGCTAATTTCAATCAAATTTGACTTACTTTGAGGTCCCTTTTTGCAGTGTATTAACGCCTGATTGCAACATGCGTACATTTACTAGGGGTGTAAATCACCAGCTTTATGACACCACCATGTTATTTTGATTCGTTTGGATGACGATATCACCAAGTCTGTCAGGATAAGACGTACGTTAACTAAAAAATCTTCTACTGATCTGCCCAACTGACACACTTATTTACGTCCATATCAACTCACAAATAAAACATTTTATATCTAAACTCTGACAGGTATTTATGTCAAAAACAGCATTCTTCTAATTATATATATATATATATATATATATATATAAATATAAAATCATATTAATAGATCACCTGTTCACTATAGTGCCTTGTGGATTTCAAAATAAAGGCGTGTCTTAAAGATGACGATGTGGATCAATGTTTTCATTTTGCTTTGATGCGATTGGATTGTTACTCATGTAATCGATGGGATCGATGTTTTGTCAAACAATTGTCCTTTATTTCCCTATTTCTAAACTTTATTGGAGAGAAAGTGCCAAGGATTGAACATGAATATTGTCCGCCCACCATATGAGGATAACATTTGCCATTTTTTCAAAGCTCGGCCGTTGTTCTCAGCTTAGCATACTTAGGATATATTGTGGTAATGCCGTGATAGAAGGGAGCTTCTTTCAGTCTTTTTCAGCTAACTGTGTGGCTACGACTGCACGTCAATTCTAGCTCAATAAGCACAAATACTGTCCTTATAAAACATTTAAAAATGTAACGTATATTAAAACCAAATTTGAAAAGTGTTTAATTTTGACTCTAGTTACTATTTTTTTTTTATTACGAAACGGCACACATTAACTGTTTTAAATTATATTTTTGAAGTTATTGGTATTTATTGATGCTCTCAATAAACCAACAGTAGGGAAAATAGCCAAAATAACAATACTGGCAGTTTTGGGGGTTTTCACACACCACTAGTTTGAATTTATCGTTCTCTAGATAAATCCAAATTCTTATCATGGTCAGAAAATTTTTTTCATGATGACACTGAAACGATATGATAAAGGCCCACCACCTAGCCTGAGCTACCAAAAACGTAGGTGCTTCGAAGGGGAACGAGGTGCTGCTAAAGAGGTCGCTGCCCAAATGTTTCATCCCTGGAAAAAAAAAGGCCAAAACGGAAACATATTGGGCTGATAAAATAGAAAAGACCAGCATGGATCACCAGCCCTGATTTTTGAATATCATCAGTCGAAAAGAAGGCCCCATCTTCCTCTAAATAAATTTCGATTAAGAGATCTGCAACTACTGTTTATGCCTAATCCCTTACCAGAAAGGATTGTCTCAGATGTTTGCCTAAAGACTTTTGCTTGTAACACTCCTACTGAGACGACAGTTTCTTACATAATTCTCTTTCCGTCTTCTTCGCAGTCAGCTGATATCGCTCATCTGCAAATCACCAGGCAAGATTAGCTGGGACAGCCATGCCTCCCAGGCCGTCTTCAGGAGAACTATGGGGCATGCACTTGATGCCCCCCAGCATCTTGGTGGACTGCCTGCTGCCAAACGGCATGATTCTCACATTGGAGTGCCTCCGGGAGGCCACGCTCATCACGGTCAAGCATGAGCTTTTCAAGGAGGCCAGGAAGTACCCGCTCTCCCATCTGCTGCAGGAGGAGAGCTCGTACATCTTCGTCAGCGTCACGCAGGAGGCCGAGCGGGAGGAGTTTTACGATGAGACCAGGAGGCTGTGCGATCTCAGACTCTTTCAAGCTTTCCTCAAAGTCATCGAGCCAGTGGGCAACAGAGAGGAGAAAATCCTTAACCGAGAGATAGGTATGCCTCTGTGCTCGTTGCTTCTTTAAAGGAGAAGTCCGGTCAAAATCAGAATTCAAACTGCTGAAAGTAGTTTAAATATAAAATTACTACATACTGTTCAATAAACTATAAGCTTTTTTAATTAAGAGTCATTTTCATTTGAAGGTCCTTTTATGGAGGCATCCATGTTAGTCAAGAACAGTACTTCCACCTCCCAGTTTGTGACGTCACGGTGCGGGATCGGCTGTAGAGCAAGTCCCAATGCCCTATCTGTGCAGTTGTAAATAAATATCTGTTTTCATGCCGAAATATTTTTTTAAACCTCCTAAACAAAGATGGACATGGTATTAAGCATTTAAATTTAAATTAATACTAATTTGACACTTTAGAGACATAAAAAGACAACAAATAAGCATTAAAGTACGGTTTATGTGTTGGGTTCTGCAATGTTATAAGATTATAAAAGTATAAAACTCATCTTTATAACCAATCTCTGCTCAAAATGGTGATCTGCACCGCCTAATCTACTTTCAGCAGTTATCACCAGTTATTGAAACCATAAACTGCAGAAAATACGGCCAAATCGGCTCTTTCTGAGTTTACTCTCTGCTGCTGTCAGGATGAGCTGCAGTGCGTTATGAGGCGGAGGGATATTTCAGCGTCACTTAGTTCAGAGCCAAAACAATCGACTTCACCTTCAGAAACAAGCCCAAAAAAAACTGCAACCCGCAACTCATGAAATTTACAAGCGACTTTAGAAACAATAAGACCAAAGTTGCTTAAAATAAGTGGGCTTTACAACGGTGAGCTTTCTTTCCAAGTGTGTCGTATCCCTCCGCCGCTCTGGTCGGTACACAAATGTTCCGGCAAATTCTACATTATGAAAAAGAAAAACCTACTGAAAAGTCTCGCTCTCATGTCATCTTGAAGACATTTTTCTTCCAAATATTGGCTACAGACGACGTGTTTTCTCTCTGGCCAGAAGCACGATGGTGAATCCTGCCTCGTCACATTGGTAATCCAACAAAACAGCCCATGGTGGATGATGAATCGGAAAGGTGAAAAAACTAATGTTTTTTTTCACTTTTACCCGATGTATCGGAACATCCAACTGCCAGGCATGTGGGCATTGTTGCTTCAACAAAGGCTCTCGTGAATTTTAATGGTGAAGTCCTCTGAAAATCTGAATTAATTGTTTATCGCAGCTGTGTCCAACAGCTCCTATTGAGTTTGCTTGTAAAGTGCAGAGAACTGCTGTCGGCTCTCCGCGATTCTACGTCACAGGATGTGATGTCAGGCGGCCATTACTGCCCATATTTGGGCAATAATGGCCACCCCCATACACAGTGATCCAGACGACAATTTATGCTTTTATTTTCTTATTGATTAACGCTAAATTCATTAAATAACCACGAACGTATTAGTTTTAGGTATAGCTAATGATCCCCTGATTTTTCCTTGTTGACCGGACTTCCCCTTTAAGAAAAACTCCAAAAACGATCAATGCTGCCGAACGTATACTGCGTGATGTGTTACCAGCATGGTACCTCGTTCTCTCTTTGCTTGCAGGCTTTGCTATTGGAATGCCCATATGTGAGTTTGATTTGGTGAAGGACTCGGAGGTACAGGACTTCAGAAGGAACATTTTAAATGTTTGCAAAGAAGCTGTGGACCTGAGAGACAGCAACGGATCCCACAGCAGAGCTTTGTACGTCTACCCTCCTAATGTAGAATCCTCCCCAGAACTTCCCAGGCACATCTATAATAAACTAGATAAAGGTAAGATGTTGTACCCCAATGCCAAATGTTCACTGTAACGCTTTGTCCTGGCGAAAATAACCAGAAACGGACCAATCACTATTGGGATTGTTTTTGCAAAGCTTTGGTGTTTTAAGCGTAGCTAGCAGTACTGAAAACCTCATTCTCTGTGTGTTTGAAGAGAATGTCAATGCTTGACTTAACTTGACGGCTGAGAAAGTTCAGAGGATCTTTGCTGGTCACTGTTCACCATTCCTGCCATCTGCTGAAAGTCTGGCTCTCTCACAGCTTAAATGAACCGTAGACATGTTAGGACTTGTCATAGAAAATACGCTTTCCTTTTAACCAGCTTCCTAAATCTTCCTAAGACCCTGTTTAAAATATCGTGCGCCCTGGGTTAGAGATGTGAAGATCAGATGTTTGAGGTTCTGACCTTCTCGTCACCAATCAAGGCTGAATATCGGTTTATTCAGGTCATCAGATTATTTCTGTGTTTTCCAGAACTCCTATGTCCAATATGTTAAGACAGACGTACCAATTACACTTTTACCTAACAATGTTAAAAGCCATCTTCACTCTGAGAGCTTCATTTTTCTAAATTCAATTCACAGAATACTTTATTAATCTTATTTATTAAAAAATACTTTATTAAGCAATTTTCAAACAGCGTAACTTCCAGACAGAACATATTGTATGCATTCAAAGCCTTAATAGTGAATATCAGTCCAGACAGCATCGAGGCAGGTTTCCGTGGGTCGGCTGTGTTTATAAAACAGCCTCTGTTGGTTTCTTTCCCTCAGGGCAGATCATTGTGGTCATTTGGGTCATCGTTTCACCCAGCAACGATAAGCAGAAGTACACCCTGAAGATCAACCACGACTTTGTGCCGGAGCAGGTGATCGCTGAAGCCATCCGTAAGAAGACGCGGAGCATGCTGCTCACCCAGGAGCAGTTAAAGATGTGCGTCCAGGAGTATCAGGGAAAGTACATCCTCAAAGTCTGTGGCTGCGACGAGTACTTACTGGAGAAATACCCCCTGAGTCAGTACAAGGTACTCCACTCTGATTGTTTTCACCTGAAGCTCTTGTTCTTTAATTCACTTATTGTGCAAAATTCACTCTTTTGGTCCTTAAATACATTTTGCTCTGCAGAAAAGTTGACTTTAGTCTGTGCAGGTACTCGGTTAGCTAAGCCTACTTGGGTACATTATTTAACCATTTAGCAAGAACCAAGCCTTTGTGTGCTGATTGGTCCGTTTGTGTATGTGTGAAAATGTGACCGGTTTATCTGAAATTTTTTCTGCATTGTAACCTGTTTTTATTAAATCACAATTTGTTTGGTGATTTTGTAAAGATGAACCTGAGAAAAGCCTCAAGCTGAAACGCGTTGGTCTATCAATACAGTTCCAAGTACTTTCTTATTGCTGAATTTTTCTCACATCACCAGAACTGCTAAACAAGGGCCGTAGACCTCCGGCTCACCAATTTCACTAATTCCCCATTTTTTATTTTGGGTAGCTCAAACCGCAAGAACCCGGTAATTGGGCTGTCCGTGTCTGTTTAGCTAATGTTTGAACAGCTAGCGTTAGCTCATGTTGTCCAAAGGTTTACTGCTTCACTAATGCAGATACAGGAGCTTTACTGGTGTTTTTACGTTGCTATCAGACATGACTGTTGTAGCGGCAGCTTGTAACACAGCTAACATGTGGCATCATTCAGCATTTTGTTTTTTCTTGTTTGTCTCCCTTATAGGGAAAGTTTATTTGTATCTTTACTCTTGTCAATAAAGAGGGACACGCATGTTTTCTTGCTGTTCCCGACATGTTTGCCGTTGGTTGAAATGAAGAGTTCTCAGAATGACTGGAAAGAAAGCATTATTAGTAGAAAGGTAGGAGAGGCTGTCCTCTCAAACATGAGGAAGAAACCCGCTGAATCTGCGTAGAATTACAGCTGATGCTAAGAAAAAATATATGTATTATTACAGGCCTGTGCTTTAAATTATTATAGAGCTTACTGTACAAATAGACTTAAAAACAGCTTCTTTTCTAAAGTTGCAAAGTCAATCATCTCACTGTAATGAGACACACACACACAGACACACATCTCTTGTGAAGTCCATACTCAAGAAACTTAAGGCACTGCTGGAAAATAATGGTGGTCACACAAAGTATTCACACTTTTTGGACATTTTCTCTTGGGACAGTTCTCAATTCTGTTGCGAGCAGTTCAGACATTAATGGCTGTGTTGAGGTATTTTAAACAGAAAGCAAATGCACACTGTTATACTAGCTGTACACCGTCTTCATTGTCACATCTTCAGTTTCGTTAAAGATGTTCTAAAATATTCACAATCATTTGAGGGGTGTATTCACCCCTCAAATGATTGGGGGTGTTGTGAAATATTGCATATCAATATATTGATTATGACGGCCCTAACTGTGAGTTAGTTTAATTTCAGTATATGATGTCACTTTGTACTCAACAGTACATCCGGAGCTGCATCATGCTGGGAAGGATGCCCAACTTAATGTTGATGTCCAAAGACAGCCTGTATTCCCAGCTGCCCACGGACAACTTCACCATGCCGTCGTACGCGAGGCGGATTTCCACAGCAACCCCCTACATGAACGGGGAAACGGCCACCAAGTGCCTTTGGACAATCAGCGGGACGCTGAGGATCAGGATCCTCTGCGCCACTTATGTCAATGTGAACATCAGAGACATAGACAAGGTACAGCGGCAGGGTTCTGTTGCTGATCTGCGACTGCATCTGTATTTGAATGAAACACATTCGGACTGTAATTTCTATCTAAGTGCACTCTGGAGTAATAAGGAGATGCTGCGCAATCTGTCTTTTCTAAACTAATTTGCTGCATCTGATTGAATTACCTGGATGAAAGCCTTTATGTCCTTTTTCTCTGCTTTCCTGCGCTAGATCTACGTCAGGACCGGGATATACCATGGTGGGGAGCAGCTATGTGACAATGTCAACACTCAGCGTGTGCCCTGCTCAAATCCCAGGTAAGGAGGCACAAAGGACAGCATAAACCGTTCTGGGATGTCATCTGATGCCTTTACAGCGACGTGGCTGCATATGTTGAGGTTTCATTTCCTCTTGATTCCAGGTGGAACGAGTGGCTGACATACGACATGTTCGTTATAGAAATTCCCAGAGCGGCCCGACTCTGCCTCTCCATCTGCTCCGTGAAAGGAAGGAAGGGAGCTAAAGAGGTCAGCCGAGAAAAGGCAGAGATGCCGCATCCTAACTTTCATCCTCAGGATTCCTTGGGCATGAATGCGTTGTCTTATTATCTCTAGTCTGGAAAAAATAGTGCTACGCAAGGTTGTTGTTGCAACTAGAAATGAGGATTTCAAGCAAAATGCTTTTCAATACCACTTGTATTTATGCAGCGATCTTAACATTTGTTTTAATATATGGATCACCTGCCTGTTGGATCTGAATGTGTTGTGTGTTTGTGAGGGTGACTAGAAAAGAGTAGGATAAATTCAGTCCATTTAGCTGCTTTATTGACATATTTATGTGCTAGGCCGGTGCAAAGTAGTATGTTTGACAAGTGGAGGAAAGATAATACAATTCTTTGTAGAATCCCCTTTTTGCTGCAATAACAGCCGCAAGTCTTTTGGTGGACACATTTAGGAACAAACATTTTTGCCAAATCCTTTGTGAACAAGAGATCGACCGATAGTTTTGACATCAGGCAAACCAATACCCGACACGTGGGGCAGATTTTTTTTTGGGCTGATTCTCGATGCCGATATGGCTTTTTCTTCTTCCATTTACATGAGAAAATGGCACGATGATAGAAAATGTTACACAAGTGTCAATTTAAACCAAAAAAGAAAGATTATTTAAAAGGAGCATGGTTCCAGAGATTTTGCAAAAGTTTCCCCCCTTCTGGCTAGATGATGAAATATTGAAGTGAGGCGGTGTTCTCTGGCTGACGCATCAGTAACGATGAAGACTCAACAATGTAACCAGGTGAACGAGAGCGCACCGTGTCACAGAGAACACGACTGATCGCTCTCTCATGAACTGACTGATGAAGCCTGTAGACCAGGGGTGTCAAACTCATTTTGGTTTAGGAGCCGCATTCAGCTTAATCTGATCTCAAGAGGGCCACACGAGTTAACTCATTGCAAGATTAAATAGAACTAATAAATGTGGACTTGTTAATTTTTCTATTAAGTTAATTTCACTTTTACACAATATATTATGAATAACCTCAGCGTTTTTAAGAAAAGTATGTGCAATTTCAACTATACTTTTATTTAGTTAAACATTTACTTGTGCATTATGCATAAGAACTGATCACAGTGATTATACAATGTTGAAAAACATTTATTCACATTTTTTGGAACTTAAAAACACTGTCCTGCATGACAAAATACATCAAACAGATAAAAATTAAGAAATGATTTGAATTTAGCTTAATCTGCTAATTAAAACACAGCGCCCCTCGTGGACAATATAGGAACTGCATATTTTCAATTAAACAAAGTACATGTTTTTTTCAATAATTGTTTTATCATTCTCTTCCTTTTATCTTGTCCACCTGTGAAAGTCAAATCTGATGAGCTCTTTGTGGCATCTTATTGCCACATGGCCAGACAGGACACTGGGAAAAAAAAAAAAAAAAAGAAAAAAAAAAAAATTTTTTTTTCTTCATAATGATAATGCATTTAGCCACAGGGCCGGACTAAATTGTTCGGCGGGCCGGATCCGTTTAACACCCCTGCTGTAGAGGCAACTGCAGTAAATAGAGGAAAACTCATTTTCCATGAAAAAAACCTACTTTCAAACTTGCACAAAGCTCCTTTAAAAAAAACCCACAATACCTTTGCTATGGATAGCAAACAACGTAGAACATTTTAAAATATATAAAAATAAAAAACACACTCGCCTATGCACTTCATGTGTACTAGAAAGGCCTTTCTAGTGCCTTCCTAATAACATTTGTAAACAGTAATATAACAAATTTTAAAGAAATGTGAACAATCTGAATCTTGGTGTTTTTTTACACCATCAATGCAGATTACCTTCCTGAGAACATCTTCTGTTTGATTTATATATTAAACTTAATTTTTCTACTTAAAAAAACGAACCATGTTTTGGTGGTGCCAGGTGACCAGCTGGAGATCAGATGTGGGTTTTTAGACAGTGGGGAAGGAGATTTATACCGACTTTAAGTGGCTCAACCACCATTTAAAAACCAACATTGACACGTGAGTTTCAGGGAGTGAAGGTGAAGTAAAAAAAACCCGACTTCTCAGCTGCTCGGTTCTCAGTGAACCACAGCTGTCCTCTCTTTGGGTGTTATTTTCTAGGATAAAAAAATGGAAAAGCAGGCATCATTATCCTTCCTCTACAAAGTGACTACCTACTTTGTGTTGGCCTATCATCTACAGTAAACTCGCAATAATATCCCAGGAAGTTTGTGAATGTGATTCAATGTGATGTTCAAGGGGTATCCATATTTTCTCAAGGCGCTGTATTTACAGATCTGAAATGGACACATATTGGCATGTAAAAGATGCAGATGTACCATATTCTGTGGATAAATCTCTAGATTAAAATGAGAAGAGGGAAATGTAAAAGTCAATCCTCCCTAATAAGGAGCAGGCCAGACAGACCTTTGTTTTCACATGCCGTCTAGTTTTGCACAGCAAGAATAAGGTAGAAGGAAAGGAGTTAAAGATTTGCTGCCAGTTATCTGCGCCTCGTCATTTTGCTCCAAAGTCGTCGCCGCTGCAGTAAATTGCACCTGTCAGGATGCGAGAAAGCATGGAAACGACCTTTTGTCTGCATTGTAAGCTTGCTGTTCATCGAAGAACATGTTTTGACTGAAGCGCTGTACATTTAGCATCTGTTCCCCCTCAGATGTGACGTTCCCGCTCGAATCAAAGTGCACAGAACTGTTTCAATATTCAAACGTTTGAACGAGGACCCAGCGCGCTCCGTTGGCTCCGCCGCTGGTGCCTTTTCAACACGTTTTCCCCATTGATCTTGTCACCGGTGTTTCTCTGTAGGAGCATTGTCCCCTGGCCTGGGGCAACATCAACCTTTTTGACTACACCCACACGCTAGTAGCAGGAAAGATGGCGCTCAACCTGTGGCCGGTCCCACATGGCCTGGAGGACCTGCTCAATCCTATTGGTGTCACGGGCTCCAACCCCAACAAGGTCAATGTCTCCATTGTTTTCTCACTGGGACTCCTCTCATTGACGTATCTGAGTCTGTAAATAGTAGAAGGAAATAGAAATGCTGCTAAATTACCAGCGTAAATCGGATCTCTTCATGTTCATTATGCTTGTGTCAGCTGCTTACATTTGAGCCTCGTGACCGGATATCTCCGTGGGGTGAGCCTTAGGCGGCTCGATTTAAGGATTCAAGCTTTTCATCCCACTTAATTAATTACTTGTTGACACAGGCACCTTTCTGTGGCCTCAGAAAACATTTCAAATGACCTCTCCCTCTCTCGCTTTCCCTTTCCACCAATCTCCCACACAGGAAACTCCATGCTTGGAGCTGGAGTTCGACCATTTCAGCTGCCCTGTCAAGTTCCCTGATATGAGCAAGATTGAGGATCACGCCAATTGGATTATATCCAGGGAGCTTGGCTTGAATTACTGTCACAGCGGCTTGGTAAGGCTGCAACGCTGCGAGGAGATTTCATGGCCGTTAGCAGAACCTTCTCGTCCACCTCTTGCAGATGCAGCGTGTTGGTTGAGACAGAAGAGCAGCTCTGGTTATTGAAGTGTTTGACATGTGGTCTTCCAGGGCAACAGACTGGCACGGGACAACCCCCTGACTGAGAGCGATAATGAGCAGCTGCGTCAGGTGTGTAACCGAGACCCCCTGTCTGAGATCACTGAGCAGGAGAAGGACTTCCTGTGGAGGCACAGGTACGTTTATCAAGAATCCAGAGTCTGTTGTCATCGTGTAACCATGATAAAAATTTTGGTGAGACACCGGCTCACAATACACACACAAAACGCAGACACAAAGCAAGACATAATGTTCAGTTGAATGCACCAACAACACCTCTGAGAGGCTAAAAGGATTATTTACATCTGTATTCAACTTAGAAAGGTTATAGGGATGCACAAACAAAGCTAGTTTCCAGAATCAGGGATTTCTCACTCGACCAGTCCTGATTAATGATGGGTGCACTGGAAGCGCCAGATCTGAACAGTCTTCAGTGTGGAAGTTGTCACTAAGAGAAGAATGGGTTAGCCATTTTCAGTATAAGCTAAAGTTAGAGATGGCATGGAAGGAGTTTTTACTGAGGCATGTCAGCTGTTCAGTCAGAGTGTCACCAACAGTGGGGGAGTTGGATATCAGTGGTTCTGTTTGATTTTGTTGAAAAGCCCAGTTCTGTTCCTGGAAACTGCAAAGTTAGGAAATATTTTGAAATCTCAGTTATGATAATGAGCTGCTTTTACTATACAGGCAAAACGCACTGCAGCTGATGCTGTTGTAATGCTAACTTTATCGTCATTTTAAACAAAAGTGGTTTAAAGCCAAGACACCTTTATTTATGAACCCCTTTAAAAACAGCCAGTACTCGCCAAAGTGCTGAGCATAAAACGGGAAAGAATAAAAAATATAAAACACAATAGGATACGGAAATTCAAATGTTTGCAGAAGTATCAGTAACAACAGAACGACAGGTATCTGATCAATACAATCCAAATTAAATGAATGTGCTATACTGTGTCAAAAGCCAAACCCAAAGGTGTTTTTTTCAGAGCAGATTTGATTTCTCATTTGTAATGACAGTGTGTTCCACAATTTGGGAGCCACAACTGCCAAAGCCCAATTCCCCTCCAGAGATACCCATGAGTCCTCGGCTCGTCCAACAACAACTGATCAGATGATCCAAGAGATCAGAGAAGGGTTGTGCAAATTCAGTAGTGTTGGACAAGATCGTTTGAGGCTTGAAAAACAAAGAATCGTAAAATGATCTCTAGCATAGGCTGGCAGCCAGCGTAGTGAGGATCAATCCGTGGAACAAAGCCGCCTCTCCGTGTACCAGGTAAAATCAGCGCCAGATGAAATATATTATTTCTTAGTTTTTCATTAATAGCAGCAAAATTCTGGGAAAAAGGGAAAAGTACTGCACAATTGTTAATAGATGTTACAATATTAAAATGCATTGTTCAAGTTAAAACAGAGGAAAGACAGCAGCTGCCTAACAGAATGATGTAAGAAAAAAATGTGCAAACAAACACTCCCAGAGCAGCCAAAACGTGTCCAAGTGGACTTTGGCATCTGAGAGACCGCGGAATAATTCTTAGATAAAGAACCTGTGGAATCCTTAAGCTGGGAATACACTATACGATATTTTCAATCGTTGTGCTCATAAACAGCTCAAACTGTACGGAGAAGCCGCAGGGTTTAAAAGTTCACTGCTCACCATGTCTGTTCTTACATTGTACGTCCAAAACCGCACGTCGGACTCAGCCCCGTAGAGAGATGGCGCTTGTTGGAGTCATCTATTCGGAAGCAAAATGTCAACAGTAGAAGAAGAACAAGGTGGAAGTGTCGATGCTCACTCTTAAATATGAGGCTCACTAGAACGAAGTGCGCTGCCTTGGCAATTCTACAAGTTGCCCCTCCGTAGTTTAACTCCATGTCACACGTACCACTGCCATGCTTCTCACAACGCCTATGTTTTCATGTGGTGCGAGAGGCAACCTCGTTACTCCCTGTATACTACACGACGCAGGACATAGAAAAGGCAAAAAAATCGTAGTGTATCCCCAGCTTTAGCGTGTTTATAAACACCTATTGAGTCAGTGGTGAGCAGCAGGAAGGACCTGCAGAAACGCTCCTTAAAGCATCTGGGATGCAGCAGCCTGTCACTGAAAGAGCTCTCCTGCTCTGCAGCAGCTCCATGCAGGTGGTGGGAGACATTGTCCATCAGTGATTTTTCTTCCAGTCCTTCTGTCTCCCACCACCTGCTCTGGGTCCAGAGGGCATCCCAGGACAGAGCTGGTCCTCCTGATGAGTTTATCCAGCCGGTGAGAGGAAGCGGCTGGATTAATGTTGGAAGAAACATGTTTATCTCATAACAAGGAGGATGTTACGTTTTCAAGGTTGCAAAAAGGGTTTTCAAGGTTGCAAAAAAGGTTTGAGCTGTAACATATTGTGTGAAGGAGAAATGCTGCAAATGTATTTGGGTTTTACTTTTACACCTACCATTATTGCCCCATAAACTGTAGATTTAACTGTTATAGATGTTCAGTGTTTCAGGGATACACCTCTGCTTTTTATTTGATTTTACAATCAACACTTTAACAGGATAGCGGAGTTTTAATTTGCATCTGGAAAGTCCAAAAAATTATTTAATATTTTTAATTGCAGGTCCTAAAGAGAACTAAAATGTTGCTAAAATATGAAGCTTTAAAACGCAGGCGCTCGGAAATTGGCCACAAAATCTGTGACTGCCGCATTTCTAAAACCGAGTGACGGCAAATATTTACTAAAGGTGCACATATCAGACAGACTGGGATGTTTGCCAAGCTTAAAATAATTAATTTCCTCCCTGATTTAGACATTACTGCATCAACATGCCGGATATCCTTCCCAAGATCCTCCTGGCTGTGAAGTGGAACTCCAGAGATGAGGTCGCACAAGTGAGTTGAGGGTCTTGCAGACGTAACGGCCTTATTATTGTGAGGGAACGGATCACTGAACCTCCCTGGGGCATTTTAGACGCTTAAATGATCATTTATTTGTTTTGTATTTGCAGATGTATTGCCTTCTGAAAGACTGGCCAGCGATTAAGCCAGAACAAGCCATGGAGTTGCTGGATTGCAACTTCCCCGACCCCATGATCAGAGAGTTCGCTGTGAAGTGCCTTGAGAAATACCTGACCGACGACAAGCTCTCCCAGTACCTCATCCAGCTGGTGCAGGTCAGTTTAATACCAGGAGAGGAAAGTCCCCGTGTAGCTGTCTCTATCTGGCCTGTCTATAAGAGCAGCGAGCTGATTGGTTCACCGGGGTAGCTGAACGCTTTCCCGTCGCCTGTGCCCAGGTTCTGAAGTACGAGCAGTATCTGGATAACCCGCTCGGACGCTTCCTGCTGAAAAAGGCTTTGACCAATCAGAGGATAGGACACTTCTTCTTCTGGCATTTAAAGTGAGTTAATGTCAAGAAGGTCCACTTTCTGAAAGATGGAGCCGTTCGTATGTGAAAGGTTAAACTATTGTTTGAATGTCATCCAGCGGTCTGATGCCAGCTTACGGCAGTTTGTCCAGGCATCTGTCCAGGATTCCCCCCCGTTTGTGTAAATATAGGATGACTGGACAGATTAGCCATCAGCACACGGCCTCCTAATGCTTTTTTTCCGGTGTGTGTGTGTGTGTGTGTGTGTGTGTGTGTGTGTGTGTGTGTGTGTAGATCAGAGATGCACAACAAGACAGTGAGCCAGCGGTTCGGCCTCCTGCTGGAGTCGTACTGCCGGGCGTGCGGCGTGTATCTGAAGCACCTGAGCAGGCAGGTGGAAGCCATGGAGAAGCTCATCAATCTCACCGACCTCCTCAAACAGGAGAAAAAAGACGAGGCGCAGAAGGTAATCCGACAGCTGGCAGCTGTTTTATTTGATCCACCGAGGCCGCGGGTTTAATCTGAGCAACATCTGGACCGCTCTGGAGACGCCGATGCCACAATATGGTGGAGCGATACATTCTGGCCACCGAGTCTTCCCCCTTACCGCAGAATAGACGTCTCTGGAATGGCAGTGACGTTCATCGGCATATTTCAGCGTACGGAAAACTCTGAGCCTCACGCTCTCGTCTGAAGGGTCGTCGAAGCCCGGCGCCGCCGTGACATTCTGACCGTATTAAAACTCCGAGGGGAAAACATTTCTTGAGCGCAAAGCGGAACCGAAGCCGTGGTTTGTGTGAACAAACGTGGCAGTCACAGCTGATTCTGATTGTGAGGATAACCAGGGTTTGAAGGCAATTTGCACAAACATTTTAAAACCAAAATGCATGAGATCATCCAATTGCTTTTTATTAAAAACAGAAAGCACACTGCAAAAAGAGAACTAAAAATAAGTAAAATTTTCTTGAAATGAATGTAATTGCCCTTGATTTGAGCAGGTAAATGAGATTATTTGCCAATGGAACGAGTATTTCTAGCCCTAAAATAAGATAATTAGATATACTGCACTTGAAATAAGATGATGGAGATGAATTTTTTCCCATTTTAAGTGCAAAAATCTCATTCCATTGGCAAATAATCTAATTTACCTGCTCAAATCAAGGGCAAATATATTAATTTAAAGAAAACTTTACTTATTTTTAGTTCTATTTTTGCAGTGCAGCTATTCTTTGTTATTCTAATCTGACTTGTTACATTTATTGCTAGTTTGAGTTTCATGTGTAGGCTTAAGCAAAACTATACCATAAACAACCGTTGAATTTAATAGTAGTCTTTAAATAAACAGGCTTATTTGGCAGAATGTAATGTTTTTATTCATTCTGCTTTTTGAGAGTTTAGATTTATGCTGGTAAATATTATGTAGGTAATTAGTCAGGCTTTCTGCTGTTGTAGATTTACAGACATTCCTGCTCGTAGCTCTTGAACTGCGGTTTTAAAGTTGCCGTCGCCTCATAAGCGCGATGGCTGGCGCTCCTTTGTTGAAACAATCGTTGGGTTTCTGTTGGATGAGAAGCTGATGTGTGTTGGTGGTTCGATCACGCCCACTCACTCTGGACAACTTGGTTTGAAGCAGAAAAACCTCTTACAGCGTTTATGCTTTACTCCCAGGCTTACACACATTTTGCTTCTGAAAGTCAGCTCTTCAGACGGGGATATCCATATCTGTGGCACTGCTCTGCTTTCAGAGTTCGCTGCTGTCCAAAGTCGAAGGCGCTTTCTGCCACAGCGAATCGTCCAGATTGTGTCGCAGCCAAGCGAGCTGTGCAGTGCTCTTATTTATGCCCAAAATAAGGCAGACTGATGCCTTACTGCTAAACGCAGATCTGCTGCCAAATCAAGATGTTTAACCTTAGAAAACGGTCCGCTCAAGTCGTGCATTTTTTATTTTTCAACTGTTTGTAGATTAAGATTTGACAAATCAGCGCAAAAGCTGCATCCCTCACATGTGACCACCAGAGGGTGCATGTTTCTACTAAAAAAGAAGATAACTCCCAGTGTGAGGAAGCACTTTTTTTTTATTGTGAACGTTGCGGATGAGCTGGAGATCCTGCATGTTTATCAGAGTGAGCTGCAGCGGCTCAGCGCCAGGCTGTCGGTGGAAGGGACTGATTTGTTTGTTTTATTTCATTTCATCTCCTGAAAGGTCCAAATGAAGTTTCTGGTCGAGCAGATGAAGAGGCCTGACTACATGGATGCACTACAAAGCTTTACCTCGCCGCTGAATCCAGCACATCAGCTGGGAAACCTCCGGTACTGCAGCACCCTCTCATCCTCCTCTCACATAGCTGACGTGTGAAATGTCTCCCCTCTGCAGAGGTCTTAATAATATTACTCAATGTTTAAAAGAAAAAAAATTGGTTTTAACAGTCGGTGTCGTGTATTTGAGGACATTGTGTACTAACTACTTTGAGAACACGGATCCTCTTTCAGGGGCGGTTCTAGATGGGGCCAACAGGGGCCGGTGCCCCCGTACATCTGGTCCTGGCCCTGTTATGGCCCCAGTACTAAAGACATGATATTAAAGAAGCTTCTTATGATGATAGGCTGACAAAGATATGACCGATTGGTCACCAGGACCAATTGTATTTTTTTTACCTTTACAGCTTTACTCTAACAGTAATTTCAAAATGGATTTCACGTTTAGTTCCAGCCGTATGAAGATAGGATCAGAGGTCTGCAACCTGCACTTCTAGAGCCACAGTCGGCTCACTTAATATATTAAATGATGAAACACTCACCTGCTTAGTGTTTTCCCCTCAATCTTTTGTTCTGTGCCCCCTTTAAAAAACACTGGCCCCACCCTGGCGTCTGCCTTCAGCTGCATGACTCGGCTGAGTAAAAAGGATGCACGCACAGTTTAATCTGACCTCATGGGTGCAGATGCGATTTAAAAGAGCTGACCATCTTTCTTGCTGAACGATTTTTTTGTTTCCTTTTCTTTCCAGTGAAAAAATGTTTCTGGTTTTGTTTCAGCCTGGAGGAATGCAGGATGATGTCATCCGCGAAACGACCTCTCTGGCTAAACTGGGAGAACCCAGATATGATGTCGGAAATGCTCTTTCAGAACAATGAAATCATCTTCAAGAACGGAGACGGTGAGTTCTGCCTGCCCATCCCTGCTTCTCTCTCCCTCCACACACACACACACACACACACACACACACACACACACACACACACACACACACACACACACAGGCTCGGTGCCGGCGCTGAGAGCACCATCCAGTTGAAGCCTGCAGGGCGTGTCACGGCACACACAGACACAAATCCATCTCGCCGCTCTTTACGCAGAATTCAGAAACGTGTTCCAGGATTCACACTCGGGTGCAGCTCATTCCTGCTGCTCCCCGTGAGATCGGCCTGACTTTGACGGCTCGGCTCCGACGCGTCGCGGGGCTGATCAAAGCGCCTAATACTCACAGTTATTCACCTCGATGCTTCCGCAGATCTGAGGCAGGACATGCTGACGCTGCAGATCATTAGGATAATGGAGAACATCTGGCAGAACCAGGGCCTTGATCTCAGGTAGGCTGTTCGCTTCCCCGTGACAGCAGGAATGCAGGTGCTCGTTTACAGGCACCGGACCTTTCATGTTGTGTTTTACCTGCTTGCAGATTTGTTGCAACCCCCCCTACTCCCCTCCCCCCCCTCCCTTCAGCCTTTTCAGGCCATTCTAGAAAGCACTCCATCCCTCCAGTGTGTATATTTTGTGTTTTCTCTCCCCCCCCTCCTCCCAGGATGCTACCGTATGGCTGCCTGTCTATCGGCGACTGCGTGGGTTTAATTGAAGTGGTGAGGAACTCTCACACCATCATGCAGATCCAGTGCAAAGGAGGCCTAAAGGGGGCGCTGCAGTTCAATAGCCACGCTCTGCATCAGTGGCTCAAAGATAAGAACAAGGGAGAAATGTGAGCAGCCTTAAAACCTGGTTCATAGAACCTTGCCAAAGTATTCAGACCCTTTTGAACGTTTTCACATGAATCACACCGACCTTGATGTGTTTTTATTGGGATTTTATGTGATGGAGCAGCTCAGAGCACTGCAGAACGTATAGTAGCTGGTGCAGAGATTAAACCGTGTTTAATGGATAATTCCTGGCCTGATGTTCTCTAATGTTCCCTATCGGGCTGCTCCGTTTTGTGTTAGGTGACAGTGTCTGAAAACAGATGCACTAAACACAGCTCAGGTTTTTGTAAGTCTTATTTTGAAAAACCACGTGTCTTCCTCTCGCACCGCTCGGTCGATCACCTGAAATCCCAAATGTGAAAAAGTTCAGTTGTCGTGAGTACTTCTGCAGACCACTCTGCGGCGCGCTCCCTGATCTGAACGGCTTTCTGTTGGTGCCTCAGGTACGACCAGGCCATAGATCTGTTCACTCGCTCGTGTGCAGGCTACTGTGTGGCCACCTTCATCCTCGGCATCGGCGACCGACACAACAGCAACATTATGGTGAAAGACGACGGACAGGTAGGAGGCCCCCCGCCTGTCGTCAGTCAGCGTCGCTCCTAACGCCACACCTTTTTAAACGATCGGCTGTTCCTGCTGTGTTTTCTCAGCTGTTCCACATAGATTTCGGCCATTTTCTTGACCACAAGAAAAAGAAGTTTGGGTACAAGAGAGAGCGGGTCCCATTTGTGCTCACGCAGGATTTTCTGATCGTCATCAGCAAAGGAACACAGGAGTGTACGAAAACGAGAGAGTTTGAAAGGTAAGGTTCTGGTAATGGACCAAAGGAAAGTGACCGGGATGAAGATGTGGGCAAACTTATCGCTGAATGTAGTGAAAACTACAGTCAGCCTTTTTTTTTTTTTTGGTCCAGCAGCATTAGCTCACATTGCAAAAAGATTAAGAAAAGTCCAGCCTTTAATTTTAGTACATTAATCCAGTGGAGGCAAGAACAATCTTTATTTTTTTATTTTTTACAAAGTCCCTGCTGGCCTGATTATTGGCACGCTTTCTGTTCAAAACTGGCCCTCTTTTGCTGATAGGACAGCGCTTTATCTTCTGAAACGCCTCACAAAGGTTGGAGCATACAGGGACACGGATCTTTGACCGTTCCCCTCTAGATCAGAGTCCCGGTCTTTTCCGATTCACTCTTCTCTTCAGCTCACAGCTTTTCTGTAGGATTAAGGTCTGAGAACTAGGGTTGTCACCATACAATAATTTCGACTTGATGCCAATATTAAGGAAAGATACTTTATACCTGTCACCATTTGTCTGATGAACCCAAGTTTAACCACACACTGAGCCTTAGCTTTAAGAGTTTTATTGAAGATAAGATGAGTAGTGGACAGAGAACAAAGCAGTCTCGACCATGCAGGTGCAGGAGGATGAAGATGGCAGGAGCTGGAGGACTGGAGAGGGAGCAGGAGAGCTGCGGGTGCCGCGCCGAGAACCAGCAGCTCAGCAGAGAGAGTCCTTAGCATGCAGGGGGCTGCGTTTGATTAAGCAGCGCAGCAGAGAGAGAGTTCTTGGAGGTGCAGGGCTGCTGTGGAACCAGAGGTGCAGCAGAGAGAGTTTCTTGGACGCAGGAAGCTGCAGAAGGACGAGGAGAGCAGCAGGGAAGGAGTCCATAGAACGCGTGGCTGCAGTCGAGGGAGACTCAGACTAGCAGGAAAGAGAGAAGCTCAGACTGACAGACGTGGACCAATCTCTGTCAGTAGACGAGGTTAGAGCGGTGACTGATGACGATCCGGCGGGGAAGAACTGACTGAGGGAGGTTTTTGTAGAGGTGTTGGCAGGTGCGCTGAATCCAGACTTAATTGAGCAACGGCAGGTGGAGCTAATGAGGTGGAGTGAGAGCTGAGCTGCATGAGAGGTGGAAGTGCTGGAAAATAACAGGGGGAGACAGCCAGGCCAAAACTGAACCATGACATATACGATTTTATTTATTAAAGGTATACTATGCAACCGGGGTTGATTTTCCAGTGAGGCTCCCCCCAGAGGGCGAAAGTAAAAGTGCACTGTCGTAAAGATGCTCAGCTGTTCTGGTTCCTCCGTCAAGCCAGGCGCGGTTGTTTTGAGCTTAGCAGACAGGCGAACGTGGGAGACAAGCTTTGCAACCGGCAGAGCGGCGCATATGGAGTTAGTTTTTTTTTTTTTTTTTTTTTTGGAATGTTGGCCAGGCGGTAGCGTGAGGGAAACCCTACAATGTTACTTACAATCACATCAGCAGAAACGCGAGGTCCGCGTCAGCCTTGCAGCCTTCTTTTTCTTTTAGCTCTCGCCAATCTGAAAAAGCTTGCTCGATGTTCACCCGTGTAAGACTCTTCTCTCTGTCCAGAGCCCTTTTCCTCTTTCTTGCCTGCTCCAACATGGGCTTTCGCTGTTTTCTCGCTGGTTCCGCCATAATAACTGCACAAATCTAGCAACGAGCATGCCTTTCACTGGGGGTGTATAGCAGTTCTCACCATAAAGCAAGACCGACTCTCGCGATGCACACGAGACTACTGAGCCTGTGAGTGCGGGCCGACTGCTCCTGCAATTGCAAGTGCGGTATTTCCCCCACAGACCACCAGGGCGGCCGAGAAAACCTTAGTTCAACCTGAAATGACTCATTTAATCATCCAAAACGGTATGGAACACATTAATTAACTGAAAAATGTTGCATAGTATGCCTTTAAATACCACAGCAAATTTGTTTCCCTCATGGTTAATTCTGGTTAACAGGAAAAAAAGAATAATTGATTATGACGTGACAAACCTAACTCCAACTTTCTTAATTGGGATAAAACCAAACAGTTAAACAAAGGAGAACCAAAGCTCGCTGTTGGTTGTCGGAGTGCAAACGCTGCCTCTTGACAATCTAAAATGTTTTGTCTGTTGTCTTTATATATACTGTTTTTCTGTTGTTGTTTTTTTTGTAGCACATCACTGATGCTGTGATGTCGTGAGCTTTCTCTTTTCCCCTCACTATAAATATACTCCAGTTTCCTCATGGTTTTCAGTGTGAGGTTATGCTGCTGCTATATAAGGAGCTTTTTACAGCTCTTTACTAGAAGTGCCAGTAGGTTTGTGCATTGCATCCTTTAGGAGGTGAAACCGGTGTTAGATGGAATTCTGAGGTTCTGAGGATTGTAGCTTAAAGGAGCCCAGCTTGAAAAATGCTTCGTGCGCTTGATGGTTTCTCTCACACACCCCCCCCCCCCCCCCCCCCTCCAGGTTCCAGGAGATGTGTTACAAGGCGTACCTGGCAATCCGGCAGCACGCCAACCTCTTCATCAACCTCTTCTCCATGATGCTGGGCTCGGGCATGCCTGAGCTGCAGTCCTTCGACGACATCGCGTACATCAGAAAGACCCTGGCCCTGGACAAGTCCGAGCAGGAGGCCCTGGACTATTTCATGAAGCAGATGAACGACGCCCATCATGGCGGCTGGACCACCAAGATGGACTGGATCTTCCACACAATCCGCCAGCACGCCATGAACTGAGGGACAGGAGGAGAGGAGAGCCGAGCCATTTCAACAGCGGCCCTGCCGAGGTTGATGTGTTTCTTCCTAAACACTTGAAGGCATGGTTGTTGCTGCCAGCTTGTGTCGTGGAGACATCTTCTCGCCCACAACAATGCAAGGATGCTGAGAAAGCCCATGTTGCAGACATAATGCCTGAAACCTTCGATTAATACCAGTCTATACATTTCTTTCCCATTAATAATGACTTTGAGAAGTGATGATGAAGTTTTATTTCACCTGTTTGGTTTTCATACGGACCCGATGAGCGCAGAGGACCTCAACAACGCTGATCTTTATGTAAACTACAGAAAAAAAAAGAAGAAGTTATTTTCTTACTTTTTATTCCTTTCCGTACATCTCCAGCCATCAGCACTAGGAGCAAAACACTAAGAAGCGACGCAGCACAAGACAGCCGGAGCGTTTCCTGAAGAATACCTGACTGAACCTTTTTTTTTTTTTTTTTTTTTCTCCCCACTACCTGTTTAGAAGATGAAGATGTTGTGGGGTGGGGCTGTAACGGGCTACATGCACCCAGCCCAACATAAACACACAAAGGCCTCAGTTTACAACGTGGAGAAACGGGCATCAGCACTCTCTGAGTACTCGACTGACAAGAGCGGATCTGCGGCGTAACGACTAACATTCGGCATCTTCTGCAACGGCGAACCTGTAACTTCTCAGCGACGTGTTCAGCAGTCCTGTCACAACACAGAAATTACTTTCATACAGCAGTTTATCTATTTGCTTATATGCATTTGGTGCACATATTTCTTTAACCGAATTTTCTACTGAGCCAAAGTACCATATATGTGTGTGTGTGTGTGATTGTGTGTGTGTGTTTAAAACTCTACTACATAGCAGCCTTTTTTTGTTTTAAACAAAGCCTAAAAAAAAAAAAAAAAAAAAAAAGTCCCTACCACTTCAAGTCTTTTGAGTTGGCACTGCACTGATCTCTGCAGTATTTGTTTTGTCTGTCAGTATTACTGTCGTAGTTAAAGATACAAGCTTCCATCATCCACCCAACAGAGCTGGAGGCAACCTCCCAGATGACCATATGTTGTTTTTTTTTTTTTTGTTTTTTTTTGTCCAGCATTCAAATACAAGGAAAAAAAAATGTGTATAATGTTCCATTAGCATTACGTTTTTGTTATACTATGCAAGTTGTGACTCTAACATGTACTGTATGCTAGAAAAAGAATGAACCCTCCCTACGGACACGCAGAATTGTGTCGGTGCAGGACAGACGGTTGCCTTGGGAAAAGTAGAGGAAGCAAAACTGCTTCCATGGAACAGGAAGGTCTACTTCCTCCTAGCAAAATGAACTTTGTGTGGTTAGTGGGGGGGCGGGGGTACGACGCTTAGCATCCTGCCCTTTTTGTCCTCCTCGCTACTCCGGAGCGACGGCCCGAGCCATGTGCATTATTCCTCATCCTGTTCCTTCATCTTCCGACTCACACCATTGACATTTGGGCAAAGAAACGTGACATTTTCTGGATCTTCCATGTAGACGTGGGTCTGTTTCCTGGTATCAAGCCATAACCCGCTCTTTAAAAAGCTAGTTTCAAAACCTCAGAAAGATTTCTGCCATGCCGTTTTGACCATTCAAAGTCCTTTTAATGAGATGCAGGGGAAACAGAGTAACGCACACACAGATATTCATAGTGGTGGAAAAACAGGCGCTGTCGTTCTGTGGGAAGTAGACGGCCAGACAGCTGACCAACTCTAAGCAGCGTTTCTGTAAAGCGGCAGACTGCAGGCTAGCTGGCAGAGCAGATTATAATGACCAGCGAACATTAGCTCCACGGTCCTGCTGTGACTTTCACACAACCAAGCAACAAAAAGGTGTCGTTTGGCCGGTATTGTCCGTTTAGTTAATGCATCACATCGATATCACCTGATTGTTATTCTAATTGATATTACCTTAGCAGCAGTAGGACTGAATGTTATCTTTCTACTCTACCTAAAAGCAGTTAGATCAGATCACACCTCTTTGAATTTTGTCTAGAAGACATTGTAGCCAAGCTTCTCGTAGCGTCTGAATCTCAAAGCGGCCCGTGTCTGTCTGCAGTGGGTTTTATTGGCGTACTTCTTCTTGTCCACAAGCTCATGGGAAAGCGGCGCGTTCTGTCCTCAAGCTTTAGGAAACCAATGCATTACTCAGACTTTTTCTCGGACATGGGAGCCCCTCTAACATAAAGTCCGCTTGATGTTTTCTGCACATGGTGAAAGACTTGGAGCTGCTGCTCAGGAAACCAAACCCACCAAGGTGAAGTTGGATCCTGACTGAGAAAACTAAAACCCTTTTATCTAAATGACTATTTGCTTTTGTACTTTTTTTTTTCTGTCATGCACGAGGTCCTCATAACCCCCCCCCCCTTCTTGTCTGATGTTGTTTACTTGAATTTCATGTACAGAAATGATCTCGTTACTTGTTTGAGGTACAGTCCGAATGAAGATAACAGATACTATTACATGTGCAAATGCTTTCCTTGAATAACTACAGAGGTAATATATATTTTTGTATTTTTTAAATGTAAAACTCATGTATGTAGCCACATAAAAAAAAGAAAAAAGAAAAAGGAAGTGACTATTTACCTGACCCAGTCTCATACCGAGTCCAGCAGCCATCCTCCATTTGTTGAAAGGACGGGGTGAATGAAGGACAAGTTCTCAACTACCATCCTCTTATCAAACTGAAGCCTCCGGCCCTGAAGTGGAACTCTAAAGCACAAAATGTTTCCAGAACCATACCTTGCATGTTTTAAAGCAAACCAGTTTTGGCTTTCTTATATAGTCACTTGTCTAGAAACCATAGAGCTTCTTCAGATAACTTGTTTTTATTCATCCTCATAAGGTCATGCCTGTTAAGCAACTATACATTCATTTATTGTGCTGTTGAATAAAAAAAAACATGTTTCTCTAATTAGATTTTGCTCAGAAATTCAATTGCATTAAGGATGTGTACAATTTACAAGGTATTTTCTCTAATGAGCAACATAGTGTCATTGCAACACACTTTAAGACTCATCTCTCTCTCTAAAAATAAAGGGAACACTAAAATAACCCTTCCTAGATCTGAATGAATGAAATATTCTTATTAAATACTTTACATAGTTGAATGTGCTGACAACAAAACCACAAGAAATATTGGAAATCAAATTTATTTACCCATGAAGGTCTGGATTAAAAATTAAAGTGGAAAAAAACACTACAGGTGGACCCAACTTTGATGTAATGTCCTTAAAACAAGTCAGAATGAGGCTCAGCAGCGTGTGTGGCCTCTATGTGTCTGTATGACCTCCCTACAACGCCATGATCCTGATGAGGTGGTGGATGTTCTCCTGAGGGATCTCCTCCCAGACCTGGACTGACACATCCACCAACTCCTGGACAGTCTGTGGTGCAACGTGGCGTTGGTGGATGGAGCGAGACATGATGTCCCTGATGGGCTCAGTTGCATTCAGGTCTGGGGAACAGGCGGGCCGGTCCATAGCATCAATGCCTTTGTCTTGCAGAAACTGCTCACATGCTCCTGCCACATGAGGTCTAGCATCGTCTCCTGGTAGCACCTCCATGATCTGGACACTGACAGACAGCAAACCTTCTTGCCACAGCTCTCATTGATGTGCCATCCTGGATGAGCTGCACTACCTGAGCCACTTGTGTGGGTTGGAGACTTCGTCTCATGCTACCACTAGAGTGAAAGCACCGCCAGCATTCAGTAGGGACCAAAACACCATCCAGAAAGCAGAGGAACTGAGAAGTGGTCCTTTATTGGGGGGTCTTGCTAACCGCCTCTAGTTTCCACCTGGTGTTTATTCCATCTGCACTACAGCAGGTGAAACTGATGGTCAGTCAGTGTTGCTTCTTAAGTGGACAGTTTGATTTCACACAAGTGGGACTGACTTGGAGTTACACTGTGTTGTTTAAGTGTTCCCTATATTGTTTGAGTAGTGAATTTGGTGTATGTGTGTGTGTAAACATCTTGAAACTCTTCTATGTAGAGAAGATTGTAAAAGAAAGTGTTCCATGAAAAGAACAAGTACAGCAGTGGCCCTTTCGTTGTTGCTGTCACACAAATGTTCCATAATGCTCAAGAGTCAAATCCTGACTGACGGTCTCCTGTCCTCCATGAGAACAACGGGTCCTCCTTTGGGTTGAAAAACGTTTAGTGTTCTGGTCTGTAGGCCACTTCATCATGTTTTGCCTTGTGGTGCGCTGCTCCATCATGCTGATTGTTCCTGGATCGTTGGAAGCAGTTCACTGCAGGACGTTTTCATCCAACTTCTTATTGGTGGCAGTGTTCTTGAACCCACCTGTAAGCCACCCCACACATGGTCTGTACCGGGATTCTTGATTGTTGACCCATCACGGGGCTCCTGGGACAGCTTATCTCTTCTTGCAGTTTCTGTCTGTACTTGATGTTTTTTCTAAGGCTCACAAATAGCTTCTTGTCTCATCATTGTCCTTAAGTGGGTGTGAGAAGCAGATGCACGCATTTTTGACAAGATTTGGGGAAGCTCTGCTGTTGTGGAAATCTGATACTGTGCCCTCCTCAGGAGGACACCCTCGCTTGTCGGATAGTCTCAGGTGTCCTGAAGTGTTCTTCACTGCAACTGGACCTCCAGCTTTGAAGTTCTCGATTATCCAGAAAGCAGGTTCCTTACATACAAGACCATTTTGATGGCTGCATGCTTGTCTTTGGAGGCAAATGATTCTAGAAAGACGATGAGTTCAAGCACATCTTTCCCTCTTGTCTTAATCTTGTTGATTAGATTGGGTGATTTCTGCTGGAATGATGAGATGCCTATCCTAGAATAAAGTAGCTGATCCTTTTGTGCCAGGGCAGAAGGATCTGTCTGACCCTTCTGTGAGATAAACTAACTATAATGAGCATTATGACCATAACTCATACCACTTTACGGGGAAAATTATGGTTTTGTTCCTCTACAAAAATTTGCAGCCATGATTTTACTTTGGCTGAGGCCCATTATGTTGTTTTACAAAGATTATATTTCCAGTATATTAGTACAAATAATAGGTAACGTAGATTATTAAAGTTTGTAATACAAAAGAATACTTGATAAGGACATAAAAGTCAATAATTACAAAGGCAGCTCCTTGTTTTTATTTCTATCAGGTTCCATTAGACTGAATGGAATTACTAAAATGTGAAATTTCTTAACAGATAACCTGGCCTTAAAAGATAATAACTGGAGCTCCGCTAATGAAGGCCATTAATGAGACCCAAAAACCATCTAAATGTAAAGAGACCAAACATTACCAGAATGCTTAAACATGAGAGGTCAGTCATTTTTCTCTCCCATGAGTCGGATCGGACTGGACCGGGCTCAGTTAACCACAATGCCACTGACCTCAGGTTAGTTCTGGCCTTGTTGTCTTAGCGTGTTGTGCAACAGGATTTGGAAATATGTGGATATCCAGAGACATAAATTGTGAATGTTTTGAATTTGGAGTCCCTAAAATGTCTCACCTCCTCAATACCAGCTGGTATCAGTCCCATGTTGCAGGATGGAATAAGTCACGAAGGAGATTGCGTGCCTGACCTCTGGAGGAGCCGATAGATTTTACCCTGACTATATCTCGAAGTCCGCCTTCCTCCTGCTGGATAACTGCTCACATTGGTGGACAGGCGGGCTAGGCACTGTGTCAGCTTCACAAGCCCCACCAGTAGAGACCCACCCCCCAGCATCAGACAGGGCCACAGCAGTCCAAACAGCACCCTCCTCAGGGTGTACTTCCTGCTCAAGATGACGTGGTCGGGGTGGCCTCTTTGGTCACTGAAGCACAAGGAGCTGTTCTTTAGCTGACTGTCCAGCCATTGCTTTACTTTCTGCACCTCATCTTGAAGCCCTTTTCGGTCCATTTGGCATTTGGGGAGGTAGAAACACTGGAAAGAGAGAAAAACAATTCAAGTCCCTTGTTTTTTGAGACTGTCTAAGTACTGAGGCATAGCAGCTTTTACATTTGTGAGCTGCTCAAAGGCTGATGTGAATCTGCTGTGAAGACATTTAAGATGTGCCAAAATGGTTGTAATGACATTTCATGGACTTCAGGTTCTTAACTCTCCCCCTTCAGATCAACCATTTCTTGCTATTATGATCTCTGTTGTTCAGGAACCTTTAATGGACATATTACACAATGCTTTACACGGAAACCCGCCATTTACGGTCCATGGGTGCACTGAATTTTTACTTCCACAGGATACTTCCTGTTCTGTTTCTGCTCCGCTTCTCTTACTGGCTTCCATGCTTGCAGGCTGCAGCTCTTTTGCCAAGATAAAATACCAATGCTGCGCTCTCTTTTGGAAACCCTGGGAACTTTCATACGATTGGCTCAGAAACAAGGAAGTAAACACAAGCTACACACTGAACCGAAGAACCTCTGGACCGTACCTCTAGGTTTGAAAGGAGAAAAAACGTGACTGAGGCATTTAATGGAGAGGACCGATTGTTTATGGGGAACGTTACTTCCATCCCACGTGACAAATGAGAATGATTTAGGTTGATTTTACTGTAAATATCTTACTTATTGCTCCTTTAAATCGGATTCAAACGTATTATGAAGACGGGGTATTAAAGGTAACCTCAAAAAACATTAAATGAAAAATGAGCATACCTCATTTGGAAGAAAGACAGAATCCTCATCCAACTGGAGAAAGGCCGACTCGTTGGAGCCAGTGACGCTGACTGTCACTGTTAGGCAGGGCACCGTGCTCACCCCCCTGCAGTCCACCCACTCATCTAGGATTTCTGTCTGAGGCAGGACACAGCTGGCCTCCTCCCAGCAACTGGGGGACAATCAGCAGGAAGGTTTCAGACAAGGATGACCAAAGACTGACATGTAAACTATCACCAGCATGACAATAATTCTAGTATGTCAACTATAATGCTGTCACAAGAGGAAGCAGTTGGCTGGGTGCACATCAACCTTGTATAGGAACACAAAATACTTGAGAAGTAAAAGAGCAAAGATTGCAGATGTGGTGCGGGAGCAAGAGAGTTAAATGTTTAATGCCCCTTTTAGAGACACTTCAATATGATTTGCTACTGATCTGCTTGAATCAATCCAGAATGGGTGGTTTTCCATTACAGCTGAATATGGTGACAATGTGGGCTACTATGGAGCTAAACTGGGGCCATAAAGTTTATTAAAAAACGTTTTTTTGAAACTGAAAAAACAACATTTGAAATAGAAAAATCATTTTGAAAGTGTAAAAAAAAAAAGAATTTGAAACCGAAAAATTATTGTGAAGCAAAAAAATATTTAAAAATGAAACGTTTTTTGAAACTGAAAAATATTTTTCAAGCTGAAAAAGATTTAAAACGGAAAACAAATGTTTCAAACTACTTTTCAGATTCAAGTTATTTTTTTTTTTTTTCAGTTTCAAACTGCTGCCCCTTCTGTGTGGCAGCAGGACTTAGATGACATGGGTTGTGGAATGATGACTGACATGTGCGTAAAATAAATACTCCCAGGGGTTGCATTCAGAAGCCATGGGAACTAGAAATGTCTTTATTACATCATCGATATTCTATGTTTATGCGAATCATTTTGAAAAATAACATGCTTCAATTATCTAAGATGTTTATGTCAGTATATGACACAAATCTCATCTGAGAAATTATTATATTTATGAATTTGTGCAGCATTTTCAGTCCGTGTTGGACATTTCCAATGCTCTTAAAGTAAAGCTGAAGACCTGCCAGACTGCAGCTGTGGTGGCCGGTGGGAGTAGGACAACAGTATTTCTTCCTCGTCATCTGCTGGCAAAGATAGAATTGAAAAGCTTGGATTTTATATTTTTACCTGGTCATTGGTGCCCAGAACACCTAGGAATATTTCTTTCTGGCACCTAAGCTGTCATCATCATTCCATTTCCTGTCATCTAAGTCCCGCCCCCATACTGAGGGCGCAGCAGTTTAAAAAAAAAAAAAAAGTGTAACTGAAAAAAAAACTTGGATCTGAAAAATTATTTCAAACATCCATTTTCAGTTTCCATTTTTTTTCAGTTTCAAAGTTATTTTATCTGTTTCAAAAAAATGTTTTGAAACAAACTTAGTGGCCCTAATTTAGCTCCATATAGAGTCATCACAGCAAGGTGGCGCTGTGGGACGGAAAGATGTCTGAAACGTGGCAGGTAGCAAAACGGCCCAAGTTGGTAGTAATGGAAAAAGGGCATTAGACCGATGTAGCACTTAAAGGCCTTTTGTTGGAAGTGCAGCTTCCCACTGGGTTACCATTTGGATGAATCTTTCTTATAGCCATATGCAAAGATATTCCATCATGTGTGAAGTACGTTAACCAAAGATATATGCATGGGCTAATAGATCTAATCTAATTGGGTTAATTTAACAATACTGACCAAAGTTTTAGATTGGGGTAGTATGTTGTCCGACATGAGCGTACAACTTCTTTCCCTTATTACTTTATTCAGATCGAAGGTGGAGTTATTAGCTTTTCTACCTTATTCCCAGCCAAGGGGCTTTCTGTTTGGAGTTTGCATGTTCAACCTCTGCCTGCATTGGTCCTTTCCAAGTGGTCCAGCAATCAAGTATCGAAAAACAGAAAGATGGAAAGGATCCCAGGTCCCGGATACTTTTTACTGACTGGTTATGTTGACGTAAAGTCTCCTCAAGTTAATGGGCTTAAATCTCCTTTGTTTCCCTGTTATCTTGGATCAATGTGATTCTCGGTGTTTGGTGAGGCCTGGGCATGTTGTAAGAATGCCTTTTTGTCGTTGTCAGCCTCTGAAAACTGAGGGATCTGGGAGTTTGACAGCAGCTGATTTCATCATAAGGCAGACAAAGCAGAGATAAGACAATGGAAGGAGAGGGGGGGTAAAGCAAAGTATTGTTAAGCTTTATTTTTACTCCAGCAGAATAGCAGCGCAAAGACACAGGCGGGAGTAGCCCACACCACCCCCAGCGAGCCATATGCGTTAAAAAATATGTTGTTTTTCAGCCTTACTGACAGCTTGGATGTGTATACCAGGGTACCTGTCAATGTAAGGTTTGACTGTAGTAATGCCGACCACAAAGAACATGAGCACAGAGAAGGCAATCATGGCGAAGCCCAGCAAGATGGCTCGGTCTTCCCCGACGCTAGACGTAGGCATCTGACTCCGGGGTCCCTCCGCACCATTTCCATCGCATCTTTGGCTCCTCTCCTGCTCCTGCATCACGGATGTGTGGTGGATCTCCCTGTTTCTCTCACACACACACACACACGGACAATCAAGTAAAGGTTTAAACAACACAGCGTCATGGCGCTCATCCTCAGACTTTATGAATTAGTTTGCTTTTTCTTCTTTAAAACAACTTTCAGGGTTGAATATGAAACATGTCCATCAGATTAGGACTTTTAAATGAAAGTACACAAATGGGGACATATTTGTCGATAAAGCTGTATAAAAAGCTTTAAAATGTAGAAATATGATCTGTCATAAGAGCTCTTGCTGGGGCATTTTGGATAAATTTAAGACTTTTTTTTTTTTACAAAATTTGTGGGACTAATGAATGACTAATCAATCCTTGAAGTAACAAATGCATCGACTAGATTTTCTGCCTCACTCTGGGACAGAATATATCTAATTTGGCCAATCTTGTAGAGGTGTTCTGGTTCATTATCCTACCTAAAGGCCCAATAACCATCCATTTACAGAGAACCGCCACTTTTTTAATTTCCTGCTGTTCAAATGGTCCCTCTCCTACTGCTAATGTTTGCTGTTGTGAAAAGCTAATTCACATCTGACTAAAGCACATGGTGCCTAAGGTCTAATTAAACTTTGGTTAACTTATGTTTGTGACGCCGTGACAGAAAATGTCCTTTTTCATATAGATAGCATTTAATGGTTTTTATGGTAAGTCAACAAAGGGGATGTTTGTAGGAATATTTGACAACAGGAATATGTCAAACAATATTTCCTTCATGGGAGAAGGGGAGGTGTGAGGAGTATAAATACCTCAGGATTCAGACTGGACTGAAGACTCAACTATGAAGCTGTCTACAAGAAGGGACAGAGCAGACTGTACTTCCTGATGAAGCTTAGGTCCTTCAGGGTTTGCAGCAAGATGATGCAGATCTTCTTTAAGTCTGTTGTGGAGGATACAACCTCTTCTGCCATTATCTGCTGGGGACGTAAAAGTACTACATGCTAATAAAAAAGGCAGGTTCTGTTTCGGGGATTTCTCTGGAACCTCTGGAGTTTATTGTGCAAAGAAGGACCCTTCATAAAATGAAGAAGATTACAGACAACCCAGAGCATCCTCTTAATCAGATTGCTTAAGACAGACCGCTACAGGAGATCCTTTCTGGCCACCGCATTCTAAAACAACTCTTTGAAGAAAACTGTATAACAAGAGTTACAACGTTCATTTCCCTTTGGGATTATTAAAAGTAGTTTTGAATTTAATGGTGAGCCAAATATCCCTCTATTCGCTGCAGATCTCTAAGAGTAGGCTCCCTCACCGTCCTCTTCGCTGTGTGTGGTGGCAAAATGAATAATGGTCTTCCTCCAGCCTGTTAAAGGAATGGGTCTCCGTGTCACTTCACATTTAGACCTCAGGGAAACAGGGAGTCATTGATAACTCATTAGAAATTTCTGGAAATGTCGATCAACTTTCAACAAAAAAAAAAAAGAAAGTATAACTTCAAAAAATGCTTCATTTATTTTAAAGGACGTGATGGAGGCACCATTAATTGTACCTCTGGTGATATTGTTTTAAAAATATTAAATAAATGTATTCAGATAAAAAAGTTGGCTTTTCAAACTGTGTAAAGTTGTGCTGCTGGAATAAAGGTGGATTGATGAAAGTTCTCCCTGACCACATGCTTTACTGGAAAGATTCAGTGACTCCATCCAGTGACCGTCTCTTTAACGGGACACACCAAAAACGTTCAAGAGTAGATATGGAATGAGTCAGTCTCAATCTTAAACAGTTTTCCTTGACGCGTCCATGTTGCTGTTTTCACACCGTCCCCAGTGTACACCATCAGTGTTTATTTTGTGAGGCCACATTTCAAAGTTTTTGTTTCCGCCATAATGAACCTCCCCAGCAGTGCTTTCCAAAGGCCCGCTCAACAGCCCGGTCGATCATTTGCTCTTACCGTGTCTGCCGCCTGCGAGCACCATGCAGGTTGATGTTAATGGGGATGCTAAACGACCTCCGGGGAGAAGCCGTGTTCAAGAACATGCCCGGTCCTATCTCAGCCGCCTCCTGGCTTCCAGTATGTATATCCTCCTAACAAGCCTGTTCTCTATCTGAAAGTCAAATGTCCTGCGTCCAAACGATCATCTCATGTCTCCAGCAGGCTGGAGTGCAGCGAGGGGATTAATGTACCGGGTTGCAGTTTATTCACCGGGGAACTTCCTGTTGTTTACCAAAGCTCAAAGGTGAGTGCAAAACCTTCCACCCTCCTGTGTGTTTCTATAGAAACTACCTCAGGTAAGTCAGGTAGCATGTTAATGGGCTCTCGCTTGACGTGTGGCAGTCAGCTGGAGCTGTTTATCATGAAAAGGCTGAGCTTCCTTCATATGAGGCTTCTATTGATTACGTGTTTGACAGATTCAAAGCATTTAGAGGGCATAAGAAGTCAAAGAAAGCGATCAAAAACACAATTTTAAACAGTTTCCTTATTAAATAGGAGAAACTCGCACAAGCACACGAGTCCTCATCTTTATTCCTGTGGTCTGCTGAGGCTGAATAATCTGGATTCTTTTTTTTTTTTAATCTGGATTCACTGGTCTCAGTGCAGGAAGCTGAGCATGTTTATATATGTTATTCAAACAATCAGACTCTCTTATATTATTTATGAATTGCTGAAAAACAGACGGAGGTATTAACCTGTTGACAGTTTGGTTTAATAAAACAAGCCCGAGGCTAAAAGCAGCACAGCGGTCCGAAAACAGAGCAAGCTCTCATCAGAACAGGCAGCCGTGTCACACCTACTTTACTCAGTATTGAATATAGTTAAGCTTTTTCCTTTATAAGCTGTATTGTGTAGCTTGCCTGAAGCACACCTCATTACTTACTTGTATTTTGTTTCCTATAAATTTTTAAGTAGATATGATCAATATTTCGCCAGGCTTTCTGAAGGTCACTGAAACTTTTTCCTTGAATATAGGTTTCTGGTTTTAGTATCTTTCCCAACAGGTTCTTATAGCCACTTGAGCAAAAAGAGTATATTTCTTAATATTGTACACCAAATACAGTCCTAACATACATTCTAAAAAATAGGGCACATATAGCTTACCATGCAAAAGTATTTATTCAACATGTTTACCTTTTTTTACTTTTTGTCACACTCATTTTGAAGATGAAGGAGAGTGATGAGTGTTTTCTTTCTTTTTTTTTTTTTTTTTACAAATTCTAACCTAAAATCTTGTCTTGTGCATTTGTATTCAGTTCCCATTTGTTTAGATACCCTAAAATACAATCTAGCCCTATGTCACCTAGTTAGTAAATAGGCCCCGTCCACAAAAGGATGGGTTTGGCTGTATCCGACAAACCTCTTGGTTAGATGAGGGATCCAGTCCAGATTAAGCGGCCATGAAAATTGGAATATTTGAAACCGGCTCCCAAAGTGGGAAAGTTTAAAGCTGTCCTTCGTGGCACCTTCATCTGAACACCCCTATCCATATAAACTGGTGCGTTTCTGCATGCAAGCCAATGTAGAAACAAGTACAATGACGGACTATGGAGATGCGGTTGTGTTTTAGACACTATTCAGTTTATTGTGGATTTTACACTAACACACTTTACTTCTCTGCAGCCAAAGGCCTCTTTTCTCACTCATGCATTCATTTTTTCCACCCCACTCTTCTTTCTTCTCCTTTCATCTTTACTTCTGTGGCAGTGTTGCTGTGCCTCTCACTGGCATGGCATAGGTACTAGAATGCCTATAACAGCTCCTCCAGCTTTGTGCGGTTTCGTCTTTATCTTGGAAAATATGTCTGTGTGGATGTAGCCTTATTCTCAGGATAAAGTCGTGTACATGCTCTGGAAGATCAGAGAATTATGTTCTTTTAATCGACATGGCAAAACCAATTAGCAAGTTCTGGTCAGGACATTTTATCCTTCACAGGAGCTCCATAGCAGAGCTCATTGGAGTAGTGCAGTAACCACACTACTTCAAATTTCTGACCAATCGCACAACATTTCCCGGACACCACAGAGGAAATAAAACCTAGGACATGTGACAGAATGGGGTTATTTTGTTCTTCAAGTCCTCTGAGAGAGATAACCATTTCTTCTGTTCTTTTGAAGTGTGCATAGACCTTAAAGGCAACTTCTCTGTGAAGGCCTCAGAGGTTTGTGGGGGTCATTAATGAACCAATAAGACAAAGGAACTGTCTCTATGGTGGCTGGTTTTAGCAAATAGTGCTCTGTAGCACTGACCTGAAGGTAAAGCTCAGTTTGCATACAGGATGTGTGGGGATATGTCAGCTGTCCTCATGTGTGACTCTGGACTTGAACAGGTCCTGGATGGACGGAAGATGATCATCTCTGTGGACTGAATAGTTTGTTGCAGTCTGGAAGAGGAGTGGGGGAGAGAACATACCCCTGGGGGTGGGGGGGTGCCAGTGCTGATGGTGCTTGTGTGGGCGAAGAAGTCAGGAAGCTTGTTATCCACTAATGGGTGGAGCATGGCACTGTAAGCTGGATGGACTTTTGCTGGAGATTTCAGGGTTTATGGTATTGAAGTCTGCAAACAAGACCCTGGTGTACATCCCTGGGTGGTCGAAGTGGTGCAGGATGAAGTGTAGTCTCCATGTGACTGCATCATTTGCCATCCTGTTTGCCAGGTAACCAAACTGCAGTTGGTCCAGCAAGGGGCCACTGTAGTTATTTAACCACATGATGGTGTGTTTCTTGTTGACTGGGATTGTGGAATGCTTGAAGCACAAGGCAACCTCCCACAGTTCCAGCAATCTGTTGAATATCCGAGTGAGCGTGGTGCCTAGAGTGGACAAATTAGTGGGAGGTGTGAACGCCTGCTTTTCAAACCTCAAGTTGAAGTTGAGGTCATTGGGGTCAGGGCTCCTGGGTAATGTGATGTTCCTCAAAATATACACACTATAGCTTGGTAATTTGTTGAAAAGCTGTATTTTAGCTTCAAGTCAAGTCAAGTTTATTTGTATAGCACATTTCAGCAGCAAGGCGGTTCAAAGCGCTTTACATCATAAAAAACATAAAAACATCATTAACACATTGGTCTGGAGAGTTGATACAGCAACAACAGGTATTTAATGTATTTTGGTGCTAAGCCATTCGGTGATTTATAAACTAACAAAAGTATTTAAAAGTCTATTCTCTGAGAAACAGGGAGCCAGTGTGAGGACTTTAGAACTGGGCTGGTCTGCTCTGTCTTCCTGGTTTCAGTGAGAATGCGAGCAGCAGCATTTTGGATCAGCTGCAGCTGTCTAATTTATTTTTTTCAGCAGACCTGTGAAGACAGTAATCAATGTGAGTAAAGATAAACATATGAATGAGCTTCTCTACATCTTGCTGTGACATCAGTCCTTTAATCATAGAAATGTTCTTCAGCTGATGGATGGCTGACTTTGTAACTGTCTTTATGTGTCCTTGAAGGTTCAGGTCTGAGTCCATCACTAGACTATAACGGAAGCTGTGTGCTGCAGTTTGTTCCTCTTTAGGTCCAAAGATTATAAGTTTGACACATTCATGCATTGATCTGTTCTAAGCATCCGTTCAGTGCATGGATGGGTTCAGAGTCACCTGGTAACATCATAATGTAGAGCTGAGTATCATCTGCGTACAGTGGTTATGGTAACTAATCTTGTTTCCAGTTAAAACTTTAGATAGTGGGAGCATATAGATATCAAATAGAAGGGGTCCTAGGATTGAACCATGGGGTATCCCACTTGTGACTTTTGTCCACTCTGATGAGAAGTTACCTATTGGCACAAAAAAGTCCCTGTTCTTTAGGTAGGATTTGAACCAATTGAGAGTTGTACCAGAGAGTCCTACCCAGCTCTCCAGTCGGTTTAATAATATATTATGGTCAGTAGTGTCAAATGCTGTGCTGAGGTCCAACAGAACTAGCACTGTGGTTCTTCCACAGTCTGTATTTATGTGGATGCCATTGAGGGCGGTTCTATGGTGAGCATGGAAACCTGTCAGAAAAACATCAAAGTGGTTGGCCATTGTAAGGAAGCTATTTAACTGTTGAAACACAGCTTTTCAACAATTTTACTGATAAATGGAAGATTGGAGATTGGCCTATAATTCTGCAGATGTGATTTGTCCAGCTTGCTCTTTTTTATCAGTGGTTTAATAACAGCTACTTTTAAAGCCTGAGGGAAAACCCCTGATGAGGGATTTACTATTTGGATCAGGTCAGATGCAAAGGCTGGACTTTTTTAAGGAAGGGTGTAGGTAGAATATCAAGACAGCAGGAGGAGGAGCTTAACTGATTCATAGTTTCTTCTAAGCTTTTACAATTGAGTAGTTGGAATGTAGTCATTTTCTCTGCATTTATTATATCTGAGCACAACATTGGTACTGGATTTGGCATTGGTGTGCAGATTAATCCTCTATTTCTTTTTTATTTTCTCTACAAAGAAGTTGGAAAATTCATTGCAGGCCCTGGTAGAGTGGAGCTCTGGTGGTACAATAGCAGCAGAGTTTGTGAGTCTTTTTAAAGTGTAGTGAATAGAGGGCGAGCATTATTAATGTTTTTGTTTACGATTTCTACAAATAACTTTTCCCTTGCATGTTTTACTGATGATTGATAGCTTTGCAGCCTCTCTTTCTAGATTTCATAATAAACGTGAAGTTGAGTTTCACGCCATTCCTCCCTACGACAAAGTTGTCTTTCACATCTCATATTTTCACATCTTTCTTTCACATCAGATTTTTCACTATCAGCGACAATCTTTACTTTAATGGGAACAATGGAATTAATAATGTCTTAAATCTTAGCATGGAAATGATTAACTAACTCATATATTGTGTTATAGCATTGAAATGAGGCGGAGGAATATATTTAATTAAAGGTGTCAGCGGTGTTGTCTTGTAAAAGAATGTTTTGTTGCAATATCTGTATTGCTAAGTGAGTTGACAAGACTTAGACTTAGACTTTCTTTATTGTCATTTTGTAGCACAGAGTGCATACAGAACGAAATTTCGTTTTTTCATACAGCTCAGAAAGATTGCAGTAACTCTACAGGATACCTTGCAGTGAATTTACAGTACAGGATAAGAAAAATGCAGTGGTAAATCACAGTCAAATACAGGATAACTTTCAATTTAACTTTCGGATAAGGTGCAGCAGTGAGCAGTAGGCAGATTTAAATGTAAAGACAATGTAAGCAATGTAAACAAATATGCAGTAAGGTGCAGCAGTGATTTAACAATAGACAGTTGCATTGTAAACAGTTTTGCAGTACGTTTCCGGAAAAAGTGCAGCAGCGATATTGAAGGATACATACATATGTGCAAATTAGCGGGTCGAGTGTGGTACACAGTCCGTTTTTATACTTCAGCAGTTCAACAGTCTGATGGCAGCAGGAAAAAAGCTTTTGCAGAACCTGGTGGACCTGCAACGGATGCTGCGGAACCTCTTTCCAGAGGGCAGCAGGGAGAATAGTCTATGGTGGGGGTGTGAGGGGTCCCTGATGATGTTACGGGCTCGAGACACACAGCGCTGCGATGAAATGTCTTTAATGGAGGGAAGAGGAGCCCCGATGATCCCTTCTGCTGTCCTCACCACTCTCCTCACGTTCTTCCAGTCGGAGGCACTGCAGCCTCCACACCACACAGAGAGACAGCTGGTCAGAATACTCTCTATGGTGCTTCTGTAAAAGGTCGTGAGAATGGGCGGGGGCAGGCGGGCTCTCCTCATCCTCCGCAGAAAGTACAGTCGCTTCTGTGCCCTCTTCACCAGTGACATGGTGTTCATAGTCCAGCTGAGGTTGTCCGTGATGTGCACCCCCAGGAACTTGGTGCTGCTGACCACCTCCACAGCTGAGCTGTTGATGAGCAGTGGAGCATGGTGAGGCCGGTTCTTCCTGAAGTCGACGATGATCTCCTTCGTCTTCTCCACGTTCAGGATCAGGCTGTTGTCTCTGCACCAGCCCACCAGCTGCTCCACCTCCTCTCTGTAGTCCTGGTCGTTGTCGTCTCTGATCAGGCCCACCACCGTTGTGTCGTCCGCAAACTTCACGATGTGATTGGTGGTGAACCTGGGGACGCAGTCGTGTGTCATCAGAGTGAACAGCAGGGGGCTCAGGACGCAGCCCTGAGGGGAGCCCGTGCTGAGGGTGATGACATCAGAGGTGTTCTGTCCGACCCGGACTGACTGAGGTCTGTTGGTTAGGAAGTCCAGCAGCCAGTTGCGAAGGGGTGTGCTGAAGCCCAGATGCTCCAGTTTTCCCACCAGATGCTGTGGGATGATGGTGTTGAACGCTGAACTGAAGTCCAGGAACAGCATCCGCACGTGCGTGTTCTTCTCCTCCAGGTGTGCCAGGCTCAGGTGAAGAGCAGAGGAGATGGCGTCCTCAGTGGAGCGGTTTCGTCGGTAGGCAAACTGGAACGGGTCGAGTGTTGGGGGGAGACTGGAGACGATGTGTTCCTTCACCAGCCTTTCAAAGCACTTCATCATGATGGGAGTCAGTGCAACAGGCCGGTAGTCGTTGAAACAGGTGACTTGAGGTTTCTTTGGCACCGGAATGATGGAGGCAGACTTGAAGCATGCTGGCACTGTGGCTTGGTCCAGCGAGGTGTTAAAAATGTCTGTGAGGACACCAGCCAGCTGACCTGCACACTCTTTGAGCACCCGCCCAGGTATGTTGTCGGGGCCTGGGGCCTTTCGCGGGTTGACTCTCCTCAGAGTCTTCAACACGTCGGCAGTGTCAAGGCAGAGGACCTCCTCTTCCTGATGGGGAACAGCTTTCACTGCTGGAGTGCTGTTTAGTGCCTCAAACCTCCCAAAGAAGTTATTTAGTCCATTGAGGAAGTCAGCATCAACTTCACCCACCGGGGGGGAGGGCGTGTTGTATTCAGTGATCGCCCGGATGCCTTTCCACATGCTCCTGGTGTTGCTGGCATCGTGGAAAAGCTCCTGGATTTTCTGGCTGTGGTTCCGCTTTGCAAGCCTGATGGCACGGTTCAGGTTGGCTCTCGCTGTCCTCAGTGCCTCCTTGTCTCCAGACTTGAAGGCTGAGTTCCGTGCTTTTAGCGCTTGACGGACCTCCGCAGTAATCCAGGGTCGTTGGTTGGCTCGGGTGATGATGGTCTTGGTGGTGCTGACGTCCTCAATGCATTTGTTGATGTAGGCTGACACGGTCATGGCGTACTCATCAATGTTGATCTTGTCCTCATAAGTTGCTGCAGCTTTGAACATGTTCCAGTCAGAGCACTCAAAACAGTCCTGGAGCGCCTCTATTGCTCCCTCAGTCCACACCCTCACCTGCCTCGCTGTAGGTTTTGCTCTGATCAGCAGGGGCCTGTATGCAGGAATTAGCATCACAGAAAGGTGGTCTGAAGAGCCCAGGTGGGGGCGGGGGGCTGCTCTGAATGCTCCTTTTATGTTTGTGTAAACTAGGTCTAGAGTGTTCTCTCCCCGAGTTGCAAAATCCACGTGTTGGTAAAAATGATTCTACTTTCAAAGATGACAGAGAAATGCTCTGACAGGGTGACATCAATTACAGACACATTGGAAATATTTACACCCTATCAAGTCTAGAGTGTGTCCTCGATTGTGCGTTGCTTGTTTATGTTGAGACAAGCGAAAGTTATCAAGTATGTTTTAGCTTCTTTTAGCTGCCCAGATCTCCTTGGTCAGTTTGTTCCTGGCTTCCTTGTACAGGGCCAGGTCCCACGCTGCTGTAAGCCTCAGCCTTGTTCAGACGTAACAGATATGAAGTGAACCATGGTTTATTGTTTTTATGTGTGGAAGTCGGCACGCACGTCTTGGTCTGCTCACACGTCCTCACAAAAAAGAATGAAGGGACAGTCTCTGCAAAAGAACTAAGGTCAGTGGATGAAGTTTCAAACACACTACAATCAGTACAATCAAAGCATACCTGTAGCATCTGGTTTGACTTCAGACATCTTCTTAATAGTGGCAACTACAAGCTTAGAGGTTTTCAGTTTTTGCCTCCATGTTGGGATTGTATGAAGTAGGCAATGATCAGAAAGTCCCAAAGCTGCCCTGGTGACTGTGTTGTATGCCTATCCTCCCTGCTAACATGAAATTCTGTAGTTGTACTGTGAATATAGTTCAAGGAGAATATATGCCTTGCTAAAGAAGCTTTTTTTCCCACCTAAATAGTGATTCAGTGTTTAAAAAACCTTAAAAAAAACATATATTTTATTGAGAGAACCTGAAAGAAGCCGAAGTTCAAAGGAAAATTTAAAAATACCCTCAGAAAGCCCGAAGAACGGTTGCTCCTGGCTACGAGAAAGTCTGGCTGCTTTGAACCAAGATACAAAAACTGCCAATAAAGGTTAGTACCAGGGAGATCAACCACAAACAAATATCCCCAGAGGTGCAGTAAACCAACTTATTTTGAAGCAGCAAAGGTTTTTGCCCAACCTTGTGCTAGATACCAAATTGGAAGGGCTCTGGTCACAAAAAGTAAAACAAACATAAAAGTTGTTTAATTGTTATAACAGTGAAATTAAGGCAAGACCTCATGGTGCACAACATTTACATATTTTCTGGAATAAAACATGAAAAAGTGCAGCACAAACCAAATATTTACATGCACTGTATAAAGAGACCAACCTTTTGTCAATGTGATCCATTTCCAGAGGAACGGTCCTTCCTATCATGTACTTTATTAAGTGAACCAGTCTTCCAGAGCTTCACAGTTTGGGTGGTTTTTCTCAGGTTTGAGAGAACCAAAATTCCCATCCCTACTTGGCAGGGCTTGACAGACTGGAAAGGAGAACCCACACGTAAGCTCTGGGAACTTGAAGTCGGCTGCCTATGGAACAGTATTTAAAGCCAGAGAAACAGGTGCAGGAGGTTAGCATGATTGTGCTGCTGCGGCAGAGCATGACCCCTCATTCACACATTCTCCTTCAACTGTGTGTTCTCCGTTACGTTACAAATAAAAGACATTCTATCTAGTCAATGGGGCATTTACCAGCAGCATGGTGGCGCTACGGCATGACAGAGGACCCTCCTCCGTTGTCTGTCAGGAATACGGATTGAGTCTATTTGTGACGGATGATGGAGCTAAATGCGTCAGTTTCTGAAAACCAGATGAGCCAGACAGGACGTCAGATGCAGGAAGTGTAAAGCAGATCTGGTAATAGTTCAAAATAAAGGAGGGAAAGGGGCGGGGCTGTATGGATACATGAACGGATCCAGTTTGGATTGCTACATTTTGCAGTGAACAGATGGAGCCAGACTTGGGGAGTTTCAAAATTCTGTTCCAAATATTTTGGCTAATTCCTTAAAAGGAGCAATAAGCAAAATTTCAATATTTTATCAACCAATCAATCAATGAGTCAATTAATGTATTTGCTAAATTTAACAATTTCATCATTCATTTACAAACATATTCTGTTACAACACTTACCGCACATGAGTGAAAAGGGAACAGGAAGAAGAAAAAATCTGGTAAAACCCTGCCCCTGTCTCAATAATTCCAAGATCAATTTTCATGGCCATATACATTAAATTACAATATAAGTTGCAAACAATATGTCCTTCTCTCTTTCATCTTATAAAGTCTTTTGAATTGATTTGTAGTAGAGCTCCTCATCCAAACTGTTTCATAATTTTACTGCATGCACTGAAATGCTTAGTCATCTCATTCCATGTAAACTTTGGATTTTGCAGAAAGTCATACAATTATTATCTCAAAAATTCTCTTTGTCAATATTCTTATTAGCAAATTCAAATGATTTTAGTTATGTTACCGACCTAAAACAGGAAAGGTTCGTCTGATTTAATTTCAAACAGTGAGGGAAAAAAAGGTACTAGTGTTTTCATTGAGTTCATGTAAATATCTCGTTTCAACTGTATGTGTTTATTGAAAATTTAGCTTGCAGTTAAATTGATGCCTAACTCCTTTTTCTGTGAAAAACCAAAACCTCTTTATATTTGTACCATATGCCGTGCACACTGCCTTACAGGACGACAGTAGAATCCGATGCTTTTGATGTAACTGAAGAAAACAAGATTAAAAATGTATTACGCGCTGGGTACGCTGCCTCACCTGGCAACCTGAGACCCTGCCTTGACCGTGAGGCTCGCAGCTTGGCACTGCACTTCTGACGTGACTCCAACAGAATTTCAACCTTAACATAAATGCCTAATGGAGTTGGAACACTGCTATTATTTCAAGTCTGGGCAAACAGTTTCTGTGTTGATGGGCTATTTTCTGTCCTGAGACTCAGCAAAGTCCTTGCTGCGGGAGATGCATCGGTTTTGTTGTCTGTCTGTAAGAAGTTGGGCTCTGAAATTGGACAATGGTCTGACTTTTTTCTCCAATTATCTGGGTCAGAGGCTCTAAGTGGATGCATGGTGTCTCTGGTTATTTTGTGTTGCTGCTAAACAACATTTCAGAACACCGTCTGCTCAGATCAGAGTTTTCAGGCCGGCAAGTAAATCAGCACAATGGACAATCACCAGAAGAGGAATCTAACTTTCCTGACCATTGGATTAATATTTATGCTGAGCGGGATAGAGTATGGTAAGTTTTTTGTAGACTGTTTTGTCCGTACGTCCTGTTTAAACATTTTCCTGCTAAGTCTGCAGTAGGTGCACATCGCAGATAGTAAGGCTTCTGCTTGGATGTTTGGTATACAGCGTTATGTGAATAGCCTTATAACAGCCTTCAACTTAAAACCCACAAACTTCAGGGATATTTTATTGGGATTCTATGTCATTGACCAACACAATGTAGTATATAACAGTGAAGTGGAAGGAAAACGATACAGGGTTATAAGCACATTTTTACAAATAGAAGTCTGAAAAGTGTGGCACGCATTTGTGCTCAGCCAGCATTAACTCCTGGGCCAGAATCGGTAGGGTGACTTTTCGTATGAACTGTCAGACGGCAACTTTCTTCCACCGGGAAAAGTTGCTACACATAGCAGTGATCTCAAAACACCAATGTTCCCACGTTTTCACTTGCACATTAATAAGTTATAGGCGATAAAAAATCTAAACTGTGGCGCTGCGGTCCAAGAGGTCATGTGATTTGAGTTTTGCTGCTCTGCCAATCAGATCGCTGTATTGTCAGCTGAGCGAGTTCAACCACTTCATCATGGCTGCGCCCGGAAGGTGTTGTAAACATTCGTTTCCAGACGAAGAAAGCCCAATAATAGCATTTTCTGGTGCCAGTTGAGAGAACTTGATGGCAAGGGAAAATAAATAGCCAAGACCATCCATCATTCGTTTTATAACACGCTTATCCCTGCTGGGTTCGTGAAGGGTGCCGGTCTCTATCTCCAGCTGTCAATGGGCAAGAGGCGTTGTATAAACTGGACAGGTCAGCAGTCCATCGCAGGGCAGAAATAATCCAGACTTTTGCACAATTTACTGTAATATCACCAAGACCTGCTGCGCTAGGATAGCACAGGCAACAGGTGTCGTAGTGCCAAACGACTTATCCACGGCAGAATTTGTATCCCTTGCGTCGGGAGAGTGTTTTAAACGAATAAAACTTTTAACCTCCAGCTCTGTGAAGTCTCAATATTTTTAACCATCACATTCTAATAAAATCAAATTGATTTATTTAAACTCCTAATACATTGTTCTATTTTTAAAAGCGACATATATCGTTTTCTTAATATGGTTAATATCTCTATATGGTTCTTGGTTGAACTAATATCTTATTAAATCTGATAATTTTGGCTGTACCTTTATTCAGTGTTCATTTGATCACACGTGAAATCCGCTTTATATGATCTATTCATGCGGGTCTAGCAACCAAAAAAGAAAAAAGAGAACCAGTAGACAGCTGTGATGGACTCAGGAAGGTGGAGTTTTGGTTTCAGCAGACAGACATGCGACAATCTAATAACATAAAGCTAATATTTTCCTGACACATGTGGAAATGACCACAGAGCCGTTTACTTTCTCAGAACGTGTTATATTGAGTGATCTATCGAGTTTTAACCGACATAGCAATCCTTTATGATCGCACTAACAAGTGTTACCCTTTCAGTTTTTCACACTAACTGAACGATAATGTAACGACACCATTGCTATATTTCATTAAGAAAATATAGGTTGGAAATGAGGCGGAGCTGACTTGATTCATTCTTCCAGCTCTCGACGCAGGGGATACAAATTCTGGCGGGGATAAGTTGTTTGGCTGTGCTATCCTAGCGCAGCAGGTCTTGGTGATATCACAGTAAATTGTGCAAAGGTCTGGACTATTTTTGCCCTGCAATGGACTGGCGACCTGTCCAGTTTGTACCCCGCCTCTCGTCCATTGACAGCTGGAGATAGACACCGGCACCCTTCACGAACACAGCAGGGATAAGCGTGTTAGAAAATGAATGATGGATGGACTGGGCTATTTTCTTCACCATAAAGATCTTTGCCAACTGGTGGAAGAAAGTTGCCCCCTGACCGTTCATACGAAAGTTCTTAAGGAGACGTCCTACAGATTCTGGCCCACGGACTAACATGGTGGACAAGCCTTCTGGCGGAGGTTTGTAAATTTAGACTTGTATGAAATATAGATCTTTGTGATTCGGCCCATAAAGATCAACAAGTTTTTAACAATTCCTGAGGAGAAATCAACGTCACTCTTGGAAGAAAGCAAAAGGTTTAAAAATGTTGGAAACAACTGTGTTTCCTACTTTTACATGTAGAGTGGTGTAGTACGCTTGGTGTAGGAGCACAATGCTGCCCTCTAGAGTCTAGGAGAACAGTGCTACTTCGGAGGAAAAACTGCATCGAGCATAAAAGTTGCAGACGAGTCTGCGTGGCGCGTACATGCGTCAAGCAGAAACCAGCCTTAGGCTCCACATGGTTTTCAAAGTTAATTTATAATTTTGGAAAGAAACCATGCATAATTTCCTTCCATTTAGCATTTTTTTTCACCACTTTGTTTTGGGCTATCACATAAAATCCCAACAAATAACATCAAATTTTGCTGTTGTGGCAGAAAGTGAACAAGGTAAGTATGTATGAATACTTTTGCACCAAATTTAATGAGCACACTTATCTTCTCCTGTTCCTCTTCGGTGGGCCCAGCTGTCATTCTGCCCACAATATGGAGGTATCTGCAGATTCTGGAGGCTCCGCCTTACTTCCTGGGTCTGGGTCTGTCAGCCTTCAGCCTGAGCGCGCTGCTCACAGGTCCACTGTTTGGAATCTGGTCAGATCGAAGCAAAGCAACCAAATCCATCATCCTTTTCTCCAATCTGTTTGAAATCGCTGGTGAGACTCTTAGTGTTATTTATCACTGAACGCTGCATTGTGAGATCAGGGGAAACAAACTGAATGATATGAGCTGAGAGGGTTCATGGCTTTCATTTCTTTTCACTTGGATAATCTCTAAAGGTCGAAGCTGTTAAATAAAAGCAAATATTAGTGCTCTAAAATGTTACAGTAACCATGTTAAATTACTGATGACAGCTTATGTGATAGGTACAATCCCAAATTCTGATTCTGCAAAATCAGCAAAGAAGACTAGCAGGGAACTCCCCAATACCTTAGATAAACCTTGAAGCATTCCCTGTGATTTGAGAGCCTGGGTACCAGCATTGTTTTCTTTCATCTGTCCCCAGGTAACTTCATGTATTTTATTGGCTATTCAAAGTGGCTGCTGTTATGCAGTCGTCTTGTGGCAGGTAACACACACACACACACACACACACACACACACACACACACACACACACACACACACACACACACACACACACACACACACACACACTAATACACACTCTCTCATGCATGTGACTCTTAAATTACTCAGTAACAAACTCATACACAAGGCGTTCTGGTTAGAATTGTTGACATCTCTAAACAGTTTGAGTTCTGAGAAAACTTTCTGTTTCTGAAGTTTACACGTTCTTCCAGTGGTTTCTCTATGCGATCTGGTTTCCCCCATTAATCCAATTAGACGCACCTTAGGAGGAGAAACGGGTGATTATGCTTTTAGACTTTAGGTGCCTCTTACCTTATGGCAGCTGGAATAGACTCCAGTACCTTCAAGACCTTGAACAAGACAAATAAATCACAATATTATTAGTTGTTTTTTTTCCTGTACAAAACTATTTTGAGTTTGTTGGACTTTTTTCCCAGGCAGTTTTAGCTACAACCTCGATAAGAAAGGGTGTACATCCACACTTATTTCTATAGTTTTAAAGAAGAGAATAACATGATAAAACTGAGCTGGACTTTACCAGCTTCTAATATTATTAGAATCTAACCTCAAACACACAACAGAAGCTGTATTGTGATTATTATTTGAACAAAGAATAGCCACAAACTGACCTTGTTGGGACATCCATTTCTCAGATGACTGACAAATGTCTAGTAAGTTTTCCACTTCTTTGCCTCAGTAGAATGGCTGGTTTAATATCGTCTGGACTTATAATCCATAGCAGAGGGATGGGCAGCAATTGCTGCTTCTCTAAGGTCATTGCTGATGTCTTTCCTTCTTGGCATTGCATTGACACACACCTGTAGTTTCCCTTTGAAGCAGCAAGGTAGTGGACCTGGCTTTTTATATGCAACTTTTTAATTTTATATGTATTGTTTAGAAAATATTGACCATGAGGACCTTTGTCTCGTTCACTTCGGTTTTAATTTAAATAACTGAAGAATCATTTTGCCCTAGAATTAAAAGAAATAGCTCTTTTTTACCATAAATTGCTTTAACTTTTTAAAGGTTGCGGAATTACAAAATACCATATTTTTCTGATTTTATCAAATGTAATATAGGCTTGTGCTGTATTCCTCTTCTCAGCCTTGCCTCTAACTTTGTCTCCAAACGATTCAACTCTAACTAGCATTTAATAATGGCCTCTTTAGTTTTCTTGCCCGTTGTGCTTTTGTGAAGTTCCTCATTACCAAAGAAGTAAAGGTCTTTCTCAAACCTCTGCTGGCTTTCTCCCAGTGCCCCAAATTAGTACACTATTCTAATATAATACACTGCACCATCCAGAGCTGTACTTTGCTTTCACCTGTGCAGGAAATATTATACATAAAAAAAGCTTACTTTGCACAACTAGCCTGTGAAACATGACAACTACCTTAAGTTGGGCTACAAACAAAAATATTGACAAAGTTTCTTTTTTCCATAATGGTCTTTGTATCTTTTTTCCACACTTAATGATCGCCTGTCCATCTTGGGCTGAAAGTACAATACGCCATATGAATTCTAATAGTTGAGTTAACTTGGACATATATACCCCCCATCCTTGCCATGCCAAAGATTTGCCATCCTCAACTGAGAGATTCTTCCTCAGTGCAGACAGAGTGTCTGCATAATGTGGCCTGTAGATGCAGTGTTATCATTGGGTCATTGCTGCAACACTTGCATATCATATATATGTTAACGGCAGTGATATCAATGTGCTATATAAATTATATTTTAAGTCACAGTCTTCATGCCACACCTCTCGCTCATTGAATGCTGGAGATAGGCACCAGCACCCTTCGTGACCCCAACAGGGATAAGCGTGACGGAAACTTGATGGATGGATGTTCATGCGACAGAATCTTAGGCCCATAGGTGTTCTCCTGAATTTATAGTCAAAATAACACGGCAATTAAAAACTCCATTTAAACATAGGTACGTGTGGAATCCACATATATGTCAAAAGTGTTTTAAAAGTATAATTATTTCATAATAATTATTAAAATAGAGTTTTTAATTGCTATAAAGTTACGTTCCTCTGTTAGTACTTGGGGCTGGGGCTTAAAATTCAATGCCAGCCTGCTTTTACCTGGAAATCACATTAAAAATGTTTGAGTATATGCTCAAGTTATCAGATGTGGAGGAAGGTGAGTCAGAAGCTTTATTTACTCAAAGCAGCATGCCTTTGTACTCCATTGAAACGAAAGGTAGATGTCCAACAATATGATGGTGGTTTAAATCACTAAAGCCTGAGAAAGGAACTTTCTGGACTGCTTGTGAACTTGAATTTTTGGAAGTGTTTTTAGGTTTCGGATGTTCTCAGTCATTTGCATGTATTTTGGAGGGAAATTAAAAACAGGCCCTTCAGATATACCAAGGCTTGGTATATCTATATGCACATGAGTAAGGAGTAAGGAACAGATGTTTGCTGTTTTCCTTGCAGGTGTCGGTGCAGGAGCGGGCTCCTCCATCTTTGGTTTCCTAACCCAGAGCACTTTGCCGGAAGAGCGTGCTGGCATCTTTGCAGCTGTTATGGCCTGTCGACAAGCTGGCCTTCTCGTTGGTCAGTTTCTTTCCTCCCTCTCAGCACGATTGCAGGGATGTCACACTCACCTCTCTGCTCCCTGCTCTGTATTCTGTGAAATATCAGACAGAGGGAAGATCTTTCAGCTTTCATGTGCAGTTTGATCTGCAAGCAGAAGAGGCCATTCAATACAATTACCAAGGTGTAAGGCTAGTGACTTTGCAAGTCCTCCGTTTGTCTCATCTTTAAAGCACTTCCTCCTGTCTCTCCAGGGCCGGCGTTCAACTTGTTCCTGCGGCTGTGTGATTTCAAACTGGGGCCCTTTGTTGTGAACAAGTATACGTCTCCTGGGGTAACAACATCCAGACAATCAGTAATCTGAAGTTATCTGAAAGGCTCATGAATACACAAAACGAGTCGTAGAAATAGTCACTCTACATTCTGAACTCTTCTGGGTTTTTTTTCTGCTTTGTTCTCTGAACAATTGAAATAAAGAGTATGCACCAAAGCCTAGGCCTGTAACAACCTGTATCAGTTCTGCATCCCATGATGAAACACCTGTAGCAGTGTTTCAGCCAAGACGAAATGTAGAGCCCCTCCTCCACGCCTGCTTCAATTTTCCACACAATTTGACATTGAACTGATGTCTTGATGTTTCTCTTCTGAAATACAGATTTCTGGGATTCTGGTGTGGTAAAAAGCATATCTTTTCCCTATTTGCTCTCAGATCTTCATGTGTCTGCTGTGGATGTTGCTTCAGTTTGTCGTCCTGGCTGTGTACTGGGACATACCACCCACAGGCCCGGAGGGGGAATTCATAGCGCTGGAGCTGAAACAAGAAGAGGAGAAAGAGGAGGAAGTGCCCCTGATGGGGTCAGACGAGGAGGCGGTGCGCACCTACAGAGCCGTCGACTCTGACCAATTGGAGACCTCTGCCTCATCCGTAACACAGACCACCCGAGAAGACTCAAACCCCTTTAAAAACTTCGGCGTCAGTAGAGGTGAGCAAGTAGCTCTGACTGAATGTCCTGAGCGCAGACTGTCAAGCTTCCCTCTAGGCCGTTGGAGGATTCCTGTTAGAAGATGTGTCACAGCCAATGAACATGGTTCCAATCTGCTTTATTGATTTTCTTGCAGTCACACAAACATGTAAACAGAGTTACATTGACTTTTCCTGCTCCAGGTCACTCAAAGGGATTTTGTGCAGCATATTAAATCAGATTCTCTTGTATTGGCAGGACTTGTGTGTATGTGCATGTATGCATGAATGAGTGATAGCCGGTATTATACTCTGGTAACATCATAGTATATTTATATACAATACAGTGATTGGCTGTCATCACTGATTATCTTTTATTGTACTTTGCGTAGATGTGTGTGAGTGTGTGTGTGTGTACACTTGTTTATGCTGGCTATTTAAGACCTTTTCTTGTATGATCACTTACCTTCTGGGGTTGGAGTTACAGTTGAATTAAACCTAGGTAAAAATCTGGGTTAGACAGATACTGGCGATGGCTACAGTGTAGGGCATCTCACAGGGTTAGGTAAAAACTTAGTCACTGGTGAGGTGAAGAAGTAAAAAACTGTACCAGAGACTCGTTTCAAACTGAGTTTTCAAAACAAATGGCAGTTAATAGATAACATGGTTAGAAATACAAAACTGTGCACACGTGTGCTCGAAGGAGAGTAGTGGACGCTATAGGCTGAGCTCAGAACTTAGCATCTGTGTGCAGCAGCTTCATGCCAAGAAACTGCAGTATGCAGTATTTGCTTTGAGGAGAGGATGTTGATGGAGAAGTACAGAGAGGGTCAGAGGGAGCTGTGTTGTGTTTTTGTAGAACTAGAGGTAGAACATGATAGGAGAAGCTGCAGTGTTGGATGAGGAAGTCTGGAGTAGCAGAGAAGTATGTTAGAGTGGTGCAGGACATGTATGAGAGCTGTAAGACAGTGGTGAGGTGTGCCATAGGCAGTGTTGGGCAAGTTATACAATTATATGCACACATTTAGTCAATTATATACAACTATATACACACATTCAGCTCACCCTACTCAGTTGAACAGTTTAAATAAAAAACAACTTTTTTTTAACTTGTTCCCTTTACTTGCAGCTGATACACATGAACTTTCCACCAGTCGGACAATAAGGATTATTCTATTCTATTCTATTCTATTCTATTCATTTTTAGGGCAATTGTAAGCAAAGGGTAAGGGCGATGTGTTAAAATTTTACTTATGAAGATTTGAAAAAAGATGCCTTCCCTAATCTTTCCCATTAACTGAGCACATAGATCATGCCTCAAAGTGTAATGCAGTTTGCATTCACTGTCTTCCCCTTATGAGAGATTAATTTGCTAGGGTAACATGTCCAAGAGACGTCCCTGCTCCCTGGCTCCTGGGTGACTCCAATGTGTCCTACACACCAGATTAAGTAATACAGTATGAATGAAAATGTTAATTCAATGTTAAGTTCTAAAGCAGAAGAAAATTAACTGTTTAGAAATGAAAAAAATAAATAAATACTGTGCAATTATTCATTGATAATATTGCATATTAAGGAGCTGAGGAACTTTACTGGCCTGTAGAGTCATGACCTAAAAGGGGGAAGAACATCTTTGGTAAGAATAAGAGCAGAAACGGCAAGTCAGACTTTCTTGTCCATCATCACTGTCTGACCTCATAAATGAAAGAAAGGTCAGATGTTGCCATAAAGACATTCCTAAACCTTGTTGAAAACCTTTCCAGAACAGCTGAAGCTGTTCTAGTAGCAAAGTGTGGGCCGACATCATATTAATCCTTACAGAGGCAGACTGGGATATCATTTTAAATCATTGTGTGTGTGAGGGCAAGTAACACAATACCTTTAAAAATACTACATACTTCCAATTAAGGGCTAACTTTTTATGACTTAGAAACTGAAAGATGGGCAAAATACAGCAAAGACTGGATTTAGCCCCAAGTGGGCAGATTTTAAAGACTTTGAGGAGTAGGGACAGGTTATGTGCATATTAAATCCATGTATATTTCACTTTTAACAGAGCACATGTGACAGCACTGCTTTCAAGGTCCTAAATGCATATTCCATCACTGACTACAACATGAGTGCTAAAAGAATTGATCTATCAAATGATTCATTCCTTGTTTTCTGCTTGCCTTTCACAAGATCTGGCAATGCTGATCAGTGCTAAACTTTTGGGAAAAAGAATATCAAGCTTAACGAGGATGTCAGCATTTAAAGATGAGGCGCATTCAAAATAGGCAACAACAATTATAGCATGGCTTTTACCAGATGGAAACAACTGAAACAAATGTTGGGGTTTTCTTGCAGACCAATAAATTATCTTGCCGATAACATATGAGGTTGATTTCTAGACGGTGGTTGGACCGTCACAAATAAAGTTCTTCTTCAACTTGACTGACAGATGCCAATAAATGTGACACATGGTTCCTTTAAGGTCAGTTTCAGCATTGCTTCAGACTGTCTCAGTCAGTTTCTATTCAGCATCACATTGATGTAATCTCTCTCAAGGACTGATTGAATGAGTGACTTTACCAGAAGACTTGTCTTTATGTTTAAAGCCCTAAGTTGTGGTTTAAATCTAGTGGAGTTTAAGGTCAGGGTTGCTGGTCAGGCTCTTTTCTGTTAATAAAAGCCGCTCCAGTAAGGAAAGCTGTATATGACTGTGTTTGTCTGTGTGTTTATATGTGTCAAACCCTCTTATTGATCTTCTCACTCTCTGAAGATGAGGCGAAGGGATGGCTTGCAGGCCTCCTTGTTTATTGACTGGCTCGCTGTGGTTGACTTGTGGATGAAATGGAGACAGAATTGGCAATGTGGCCAAAGTTCTTATCGATTCCATTTTGTTCTGAAGAGAATCTGCCACACTAGAAACTCTCCATGCTAGCTGTTACTGTGTGTCTGGTATCCGCTCCCTTGAATTATTGATTCTCCTGGACTTTATCGTGTAGCCGTGACGGACCTTTGAAAATCTGGCAGAGCATACGCTTTCTTTCATTAAATCTCAGGGGTCAAGGGCAAAAAATAGCCCAAATAAAATCTGATGATTTTTGCTTTTACACTGCTGTGATTTTTTTTTTTTTTTACAGTTAGCTGGTAGCCTATTTAGTTTTATTTGATTGCAATTGGATCTAAGTGCAAATACATGAAACTGCAGCATTTTGTAGTACATCTTTCAACATGTACTATTCCAGTGAGAAATGTACAAAACATGCAATCATAATGATTATTAAAACAGGAGTTGAGTGAACAAGTTTGAATTTACTGTAAATGTTCTCCAAAACACATGGGGTCAATGTTATATATAAAGGCTTTATCACATATACAAACACCCATCCAGTAAAATTTAGATGAACTTCCATCTGATTTGTGCAATTCGCCAGCGCCACTAGCAGCAGAACAGACCCACGGCCAAATGCTGCCACCGCCATGCTTGACAGCTGGTGCAGTGTTCTCAGGTTTAAACACCACACCATAACTACTCATGCCTACTTCTTCTCATTGTAGTCCAATAGCTCATTGGCTTCTTGCTTGACCAGCAAAACCTTTTCCCAGAGGGCATCTGGTTGGTCATGTGATCAGCTGCAAATTTCAGCCAAGCTTTCCGGTTTCCTTTTTGGAGTCATCAATGATTGCGTACAGTCAGTTCTCCACATACAGACATAAGCTAGAAGTGCAGTCAGTAAGAAAAGGAGGTAGGAAAAGGAGCCTGTACGCTTCCTGTTATTGTCCCTTTAACATAAGGAGCTTGTGATGTCCCCTACTGGCGCTAAGGAGCTATAATGAATCTCATATTCCTTTGCATGACATGATGTACAGACACAGCCCACCTCAAAGAAATCAACGAAAATGTCTGGAGAGTAGAGAGCACGCTCTTAGAAGCAGCACATTTACCCTTCAGATATGAAAGGGTATATGGATGACTTATCGGTCATCCATGTGGAAAAGAGGCCTTTGAACATCTCTGCCTTTGTTGTCTACAGCAAATAAGATCTAATAGATAGGGTAACAATGTAACAACAAAGTTTTAAATCAAAGGAAGCAATGAATTCAGCATGTGTGTGTGTGTGTTTGTGTATATATATATATATATATATATATATATATATATATATATATATATATATATATATATATTTATAGATAGATAGATAGATAGATAGATAGATAGATAGATAGATAGATAGATAGATAGATAGATAGATAGATAGATAGATATCTTCAAGGTCCATAGTACACGTTTTGGGGTTAAATACTTATTTATTGGCTGGATTAGTCAGTTAATGAAAGACTGATTGGGGCCGAATCTTCTGGATATGGGTGTGACGTGGTGCGCGTTCTCGTTCACATAGGTACTTTATTGAGTCTCCACCATAATCGATGCCTTTGGTAGAGAACACGAGCTAACTTCAATATCTATAGCTTTCTTACCTCAGAAGACATTACGTGTCTAAACAAAACAATTGTGCAGTCGCAGTGGCAGATGCTTTTCCTCTTCTCCCATGCATGTGTACAACGCTGGTGTCATTTCCACTTGTCGCCAGAGGGGGCAAACTTGTCCAAAAATACAGGAACTTACACTATGCGTCTTTAACCTTTAAAATTAAACTCTGTCTCTGTTGTACACGTCGCTTATTTTGCATATATTGTGTATACACCATTTTATTTTAAAAACAAAACCTATTCATGAAATTAAAACGATTAAAAAAAATAAAAAAAATAATTTTCTTCTTAAACTCTGTTTAAGAAGAAAATTCCAAGCAATTGGACCGGTCACTGTTAGAGCTAGAAAGTCCATAGTTAGAATGTTTTGGTTGCAGCCTGTTGTACTAATAAAGACATAAGGTACAATAATAGTACAGAAAAGATGAACGTTGCTATCACAGATCATCTCTCCGACCCCTCATACAAATTAAAAGTTGGCGCATGGTTCCAGGTACTAAGTGTTCACTTCTATACAGAAAGCCCGTAATTTATTATTATTATTATTTTTTTGCTTTCTTTTCTCAGGTATCACATTACACATGTCGGCTTAAATAATAATACATATGATTTAGCAATGGTATCAAGGTGTGACTCTATTGTATCTGTTACAATATGTCCGTTGGTTGTGCTGTTCTTTTTACATCTCTCTTTGCAGGTGATGAAGCAGACGGAAGATGTTTTATCATTCTCTCCCTTTTATCTCTTCTTTCTTTCACCTCTTCTCTTTCTTTTTTTTCTCTTCTTGTTCTTCCTTTACTCTCCTACTTTCCCATTGTAGTGTTCACATAACTTGAAATTCTCCCCGCAGTAATCACAATAAAACTATTTACATGCATAAATCAAGCGGAGCACTATGGCGAAAGCTGTTCGCTCCACTTGTGAAAGTAAAATCTGTCGAGCTCTATTTGGCATTAAGACATCAATTCTTATTGCCACATTGCTAGACAAGACACTGTGTGTGTGGGGGGGGGGGGGGAGTTGGTGCTTGGAAGAGTGAAAAACAAGATTCACAACTTTAGAAATGTGAGTGTGGAAAACAATGGCCTTTAGACGTGAGAAATATGTAGCGATCATTAAGCCTTCCAGGTAACTTTATAGAGCAAATCTATGATTTAGACAATATTTAAACCTGTTTTGATCTCTGTTTGCACAAAACAACAGCTGATCCAAGGATATATGTACACACATGAAAACAGCAGTATACAGACTCTTTACTCGAGTAAATAACAGAGCAAAAAGTGAACAAAGACATCTGAACCAGAGCAGATCACACACTGTAATATCAAGCCTTCTCTCCAGCCATCTGTCGGGAACATCCAAATTTAGCTGCAAGCCCAGCTTGTTTTCATCCCTGCTATGTCCATAAGGGAGTTTTTGTTCCAGGAAAAGATGGGACCGAGACATGGAATTTATTAAGATCTATTTATCTCTCATTCTTTCATAAAGAAAAACTCCAATTCACCCTAATCTCAAGCAGAAACTTGGGATAGACTCTTGAGTTTTTCCTTTCTCACCAAACTTTATCTCCAGATAATGTGCCAGTCAAAGTTTTTTTTTGTTGAACTTGTTTGTGGATTTTCCCTTTAATTTTTTCTGTCTTCCACTTCACAGAATTCCTGAGAGAAGAAGTGGTTGTTCTCCTTACGGCTCAGTTCATCACTCTGTTCAACCAGACAGCGCTGGAGGTGAGAGCAGTAGCCGCAGTTTCCAAACATTCTTCTCCACCCTGCTCAGTTTTACTCAGGGCTGAGTCCGAAGCAAATCTCTCGATGGAACAACTCTGAAAAAACGGAATTTTCTAAATTCTTGGTGCAATGAATGGCCTCTTTTTTCTCTCTAAAAAGTATTATTAAATGAAAAAAGCTATCCAAAAGAACCCAGTCCTATGTGAGGATATTTCTTCCACACTTGGATCACTTGTCATTAATCATTTTCTGGTGTTATTTGGCTAGCCACACCCAGGCTGGATTGGTACCAGACTTGTAGAATTAAGAAACCATTAAAAAGGACCTGTATGACAACATGAAGTAGGCTAAAGGATCTCAAAAGGAACATGTTCTAATCTAAAGAACAGAAGAGAACTGACCTCCATCGGTCTAGAAATGGTTACAAAGCTATTTATATGGCTTGGGGACGCCAGTGTATGGGTGTATGACCTTGACGTCAAGCACCAGATGATCAGTCATCATACAAATTTTTCATCTGGTTATTAATTCAGTCAATTAAAGTTTAACGGTATTTGAAAACTTGCATTGTTGTGTCAAATATTGATATTTCATAAAAACAGATTAATTATAATAAATTTATTACAAACCCTCTGATCAAACCGAATATTTTTCATGGCGTTCTACTATAATATAGAAAATGTAAAAGAATAAAACTGTTGATGAGTACAATGCAAGCACAGTCACAGCAACAAAGCCAGAGGGTGTCTGAAGAAAAGTCGGATCAAATAGACTTCAATGCCACTGAGTGAAAATATGTTTTAACCCCGTTTTTAAACATCTCTGGGAGCAGATGTAATTTTGAAAGAAATCCTGTTCCACAGTTTGGGGACAAACACCAAAAAATTATCTTTTCATGCAGGACTAGGTTGGTCTGGATATTTTTCCCCCTACAGTAAATGAAATGCATCTTTAAATGGATTTTGTCTTTTTATACACTTTACATCTTTATTTGATTTGAGAATGTGCTTGATTCTGAAACCCTTAAAAATATTGAAATATCTGTGAAAAAGCTAAAACAGAGGAAGTCTGTAAGGGGGAAGCACTGTACAGTATGTAGCACAGGCTTGCAGCGTAATTGTCTCTAATTAGCTCACAGTACCCAGAGCCATTTATATCCTTTTGGACTTGCATCGATTTCTCACCAAGATCCTGCACTGATGACGAGAGACTCAGACTGCTGTGTAAAGTCCTCTCAAGCACATCCTAAAGATTTTCGATAGAGTTCAGGTTGTTGCTCTGTGGTGACCAATCCAGGTGTGAAAATGATATCTCTCGATGCCTGAATCAGTCTTTCCCAGTTTCAGCCCCAGGAGGCCGAGCCCTGCCACTGTGAAATATGCTGCTTCCCTCTGGAAAAGCAAAAAAAAAAAAAAAGTAACAATGCAAAACCTGGCAGTGAGCTTATTTAACTAATGGACACCAAACATTTGAGTCTAAAGCTGGCCAATAACAGTAGCCCCAGATCATAATACTGCCCTCTCAGGTGGGAACAATAAGCACTCGCTATGATAAACCCATTATTTCTTATTCTGGTGTGCTTATCAGTTTGAAACTTGTTATACCCACACAACCTTATTCCACTGATCACAGTCCTGTCTTTATTCCTCCTCACATAATGAAACCTTTTTTTTTTATTTGTCTCACAGATAAGTGGCTCTCTGGAGGCCACACGGTTATTTAGTCACAGTACATTGCGTTCTCTTCACATGAGGTCTGCGGAAACGCTCCCTTTCACTGTTAACCTCTACCATGGACTTTCTTTCATTAGATTTCACTCAACAATTAGGTGGTTTCCAATCACACGTACTCTATTAGTTTCCTTCCAGCTGGATTTCCCCCTCAAAGTTTAAAATTCAATATTTTTTTCAGTATCGTATAGAGTAGTTTTAAATTCAATTTTAATCATATTAAAAAACTGTGTTTTTGCCTCATGCAACTTCTGAAACAGAGGGACACTGTTTCACCTAGAATGATTCTTTTAAGATGAGAGAACCACAGTTTCCAATTGTTCTATTGGGATTTTATGTGACCAAAACAAAGTAGTATTTAGCCGAGAAGAGGAAAGAAAATTGTAAATGGTTTTCTAAAAATATATATATATATATATATATATATATATATATATATATATATATATATATATATATATATATATATATATATATAAAACACAATAATAATCTGAACACTGTAAAGTACATTTGTGATCCGCTCCCTGAGTCAACCCTTTCTATAATCACCTTTTGTTGCAGTCACAGCTGTCTTTTGGAATACATCCATCTGGTTCCGCATGTAGAGAATTTTGTCCACTCATTTTCAGCAAAAAAGCCTCCAGGTCTGTTTAAGTGCAAGGTGGGCTTTGTTAACAACGTTTTTTAAATTCTTACCCCAGACTCTCAACTATATGTAGATCTGGATCATTATTGGGCCATTCTAAAATTTACATGTGCTTCTATCTAAGCCATACTATTGTACTTCCAATAAAGTTGGGATGCTGTGTAACGCATTGTGTATAAGTCAATCAGATTCACTACAAAGACAAGAAATTGAATGCTCAAACTATGCAGGCCAACAGTCTCTCTTTCATGGATGAAGATGTTCTCATCCTGGATAGAAAGGAACGTTAGTTTTAGAGAGGAGTAAAAGCAGCAATTTTTTGTATAAAGAAACCGGCCGGCTTTAAACAGGGGTGGAGCCTCTGACAATGCTGCTATTGCGAGCATGACTCCGCCCCCTGGGATCAATAGGTGGCCATCAGAGCACCAATGATCAGTCGGTAGGCTGATGGTCCTCTTTTGCATGTGAACAACCAGTTTTGATTGTCACACTTAAACTTGTTGATCCGTGATGCAAATTTACAGATACAGCTCAACAGACTGAAGAAGTCTCTTGGAGAAGAGACGAAACGTTTCAACAAAGGAGAGCCCAGATGACCAGATGTTTTTTTTGCAAGTATTCACTAATTCTGAATTGGATGCTTGCAACATGTTACAAAAAGCTGGGATAGGGGAAACAAAAAGACTGGGAAGGTTGAGGAATGCTAAAAAATAATAATAAAAAAAAAATCACCTGTTTGGATCAGGTTCATTGGAAACAGGTGAGGGTCATGATTGGGTATGACATGAGCCTCCCTGAAAGGCTCAGTTGTTTAAAAGCAAAGATGGTGTGAGGTTCCCCACTTGGTGAACAAATTTGTGTGCAAATAGCCTAACAGTTTAAGAACAACGTTCAGTGTACAATTGCAAAGAATTTGGGGATATCATCATTTACCGATCCCATAGTATCATCAAAATCTCATCTGCCATTGAAAATGTGTAGCGAAATATGAAGCACAAAATACTGAAGTTGTACATCAAGTAACAATGGGAAAGAATCCCACCAATAAATTAGTGTCCTCGGTTTCAAAACGTTTACGCGTGTTAAAAGAAAAGGTGATGCAGCACAGTAGTAATCATGTCCCAGCTTCATTAGGACGTGTTGGAGGCATTCAATTCAAAATGATATTTGTAAAAAATGTTAATAAAAATAAAGTTTATTAGTTTTAACATTAAATATCTTGTCTTTGCAGTGTATTCTATTGAACATAGGTTGAATGGGTTTTGTAAATGGTTGTATTCTCTCTTTATTGACATTTTACACTGTGTCCCACCTTCAGGGGAACTGGATTTGTATATCTGCTTGTGTGTTTTGAGCTCTTGTCCTGTTGGATGGCAAACCTCTGCTTCAGTCTCAAATCTTTTGCATCCTGGAACCAGTTTTCCTTCAAGGATTACCGTCCACTTTGCTCTGTTAATTTTCTCATCCACTCTGACCAGCTCCATGTTTGTCTCGTCCTCTAAAATCCTCGTGGTAAACGGGACTTTTTATGGCTTTCTGTCTACAACAGATTTTTTTTATTGCCACTCTTCTTTAAATCCAGATTTGTGGAGTGCACAACTACCAGTAATAGGTGAAAAAGTTTCATTTTCACCAGAAGACCTTATTTCACATGCTTGCTCTGTCCCCAACGTCGACACAGCAGGACTTCCAATGGCTTCCTTCTTGCTGTTCTTCTATGAGGTTGCAATTTGTGGAGCGCACAGCTAATACTCGTCCGGTCTAGGGAGTCTGCTAGCTGAGCTGTGAAGCTTTGCAGATCTTTCAGACTGGCAACTGTGATGTTACCTGTGATTGATGCTCTCCTTGTCAGTGTAGGTGGACAGCCATGTTTTGGTAGGTTTGCAGTTGTGCCATACTCTGCATTTTCAGTGGAGGGTCATTTACACTCCACACAGATGGACTCCATTTACTAAAATACTCCAGAAGGGAACTGAATTTATTTAGAGGTGTGTGGAAAGGGCTCTGAATACAAATGTATCCCACATTTTTAGATCCTAGCTAGTAACTATTATTGTTACTAACTATTTGGAACTTTTTGTTCTCTCTCTTTTTTCTTCATAGAAGGTACACCTGGTCTGGCGTTCTGTTAGCTGTCATACCATCCGGAGAAGACGGCTCACCCGCTACTACCATCTAATGTAGAACAGATTACTGGATCAATGTGTGCTTATGTGCTTTTTTGTCTGTCTTGTTGTGTCTCTGCTCTGTCTTCTGTAACCCCCAGTCAGTCGAGGCAGATGACCGTTCATACTGAGCCTGGTTCTGCTGGAGGTTTTTCCTTCCCGCTAATTGGTGGTTTTTCTTTCCACTGTCGCTTCATGCTTGCTCAGTATGAGGGATTGCTGCAAAGCCATGGACAATGCAGACGATTCTCCCTGTAGCTCTACGCTTCTCCAGGAGTGAATGCTGCTTGTCGGGACTTTGAAGCAATCAACTGGTTTCCTTATATAGGACATTTTTGACCAATCTGTATAATCTGATTGAAAATTTTATTGAATTGAAAAAAAAAAAAAAAAAAAAAAAAATAAATATAAAAAAAAAAAATAAATATATATATATATATATATATATATATATATATATATATATATATATATATATATATATATATATATATATATATATATAGTGCACAACCTGATTTACAGGTTTCACAGTTTGGCTTTAACAAGAAGGCTCTTGTTTGAATCCTGACCAGGGGTCTTTCTGTGCAGAGCTTGCATGTTGTCTCTGTGCATGCATGGGATCTCTCTGCCTGCTCTGCTTCCTCCCACATTTAAAAAAATTACATCTTAGGTGATCCGTCCCTCTAAATTGCACTGTGCAGCGTGTGCGTGTATCGTTGTGTGTCTCTGTTGTCCTGTGATAGCTGGGCAACCTGTCCACGGGGCGCCCTGCATTCTTGCACAGTCACTGCTGCAGATAGGCTCCACTGACCCCGCACAGATGAGCGGGCGTTTGCGATGGATGGATCTGTTATTCACCTTCCACTTCACAGTTATGCACAACTTCATGCTGGTCTATCTCATCATATCCCAATAAAATGCGTAGACACTTGTGGTTGTAGAATGACAAAATGGGCAAAAGTTCAGTGGATGTGAAAACATTTGTGGGGCAATGAATTTGCTTCAATCATTTCTCATTAAAACATGACTGGATTGTGGTAAATTTGGAAAACCCTTCATTGGAAGGAAATCATGATGGTGCACCGCCCAAAAGATGCTCTCTCTCTGCAGCTTTGACTGTGTATGTCAGCAGGACAGGCTTTGATCTCATTATGTAGGTCAAAGGTCAGGCCGCACCCCCTGTCCTGCTCTGACATGGCTCTCAGGGACAGCAGCAGCCATCGGAGAAGATTACAACATGCTGACATAATGCTGCCGCCAAAGGAGTCACATCTGGGCTGGTGCCCATAACCTAGTGAGGGTCTGCAGTCTCTAGCAACCAAAAGCCGTACGGAGGAGAGCTTAACTCGTTAAGCTCTCCTTCCTTCTGTCATCTCCCAATCTATGTGCATTATTTACCCAGTTTCTTCCCCAGACAAAACGTCTCTACAGCATGATGCTGCCACCGCCGTTCTTCACTGTAGGGGCGGTGTTAGCCAGGTGATGAGCAGTGAAAGCTTTTCTCCAGGCATAATGCTTGGAGTTTAGTTCAACATGTCTAATGTTTTATTTTCATCAGACAACAGAAATTTGTTTCAGCGTGACTTTTATCAGGGAAGGGCTTCTGTCTGGACGCTCTACCATAAAGGGCTGATTTAGATCTGCTGGATGGCTCATCTGCCTCCAGACGTTAAAACAATGAATCACAAACCTTAGCGGCCGTTGGATTCTTGGTGACTTCTCTAATTAATCATTCAGATTGCTCTGGCAGACAGATCTGATGCAGGTTCCCGGTCTGTCCAAAATTTCTACTGTTTCAAAATGATAGAGACCAGTCCTTTTTTGGACGTTCCGTGCTGGGAAATGGTTTTTGTATCCTTCCCCTGGTTTTCAGGTTAACACTATCAGGTAATTTGGTTTTACAGACAAGACTTCATTGCTCGGTTGTAGTTCAGAGATGCATAGCTATCAGAGCTGAGAACTTTTATCCAGAAGTGAGTTTCCTTCCATATCATGTAGAATCCATGATATGGAACCATCTCCCTGTGGCTCTACGCTTCTCCAGGAGTGAATGCTGCTTGTCGGGACTTTGATGCAATCAACTGGTTTCCTTATATAGGACATTTTTGACCAATCTGTATAATCTGACCCAATCTGTATAATATGATTGAATGTGACTTTGTAAAGTGCCTTGAGATGACATGTTTCATGATTTGGCGCTATATAAATAAAATTGAATTGAATTGAATTGAATCTGAAGGATGATCAGTAGAAATCTGATGCACCCAAGATCAATTTGGAGTATTTCGAAATGAAATTTCGAAATGAAATTTATTCGAACATGAACATGATACAAATATAAAAATAAAATAGTGCACAGTAACAAGAAGTGCATAAGAAAGAAGAGAAAATACAGATTTTTGTTTCAGTTAACATATCATGCTCAAAATGGGATAGGAAGAAGTGAGAACTTATAAACTCCTACCCCTAAACACTTGAGACTTTAGAGTCCTATAAACTCCTACTATCATATAAAAGGGTGTGAATACTTACACAAAACACTAGATTTTAAAGGAGGTTCAGTTTTTTTTTTTTTTCTACAGTGACATTAAAGCCAAGTGCTTTGTTGTTAGAGCTAATTTCCCTTTTAGCTTGAATTTCGCCCAAACCCGACCTGCCTCTCTGTCTTTAAAAACCCGCAGACCATGGTGACCCCGCTGACGCAGCGCTACTTCAGCTTCGGCGAGCTGGGCAACAGCCTGATGTACAGCCTGTGTGGGGTGGAGGTCATCGCGGGCTTCTTCTTCGTGCGCTGGCTGAGCAGCAAGGTTGCGGACCGTGTGGTGCTGGCAGTGGGCCTGGTCATCTGCTGCACCGCCTGTATCTGGTGCCTCATTTTCCTCTGCAAGCCCCGAGGTGCTAACCTGCCCACGAAAACACACACAAACAACACACCCGGACGAGCCCACACGCAGACTCCAGAAGCGTCTCGGCTTCAAGAGCCAAGTTGTCTTTGTGCGGGCCGGCGTCGGTGGGCAGAGCGCGGCGGAGTCACATTGGGTAACCCAGCGGATGAAATGAATGAGCGCTGTAAATGATATCACTCAGGCTCTGGTGGGCCAGCAGGCGATGGCGCAGGCAGGCTGGATCCTGTGCGCTCGTGTTGGCCTGCGTCTGTTGCAGCTCGTCACGTTTATCGCTCTGATTAACAGTGACAGGTGCTGGAGTCGGGTACAGCCTGGGTACATTTAACAGGATTACAGTAACCTAATTAAAGGGAAAAAGCTATTTGTTAGAGCGTAGCCTACATTTGTTCCCTATTTGTTGCAGTTCCACTCAAACAAACAAAAGCGTCGAGCTTGTGACAGACAGATACCTGAGCAAAAAAAAAAAAAAAAAAAAAACGATTCGCAGTCCCGCACCTCTGAGGGAGCGGTTTAATTTGCCTTTTCATCACGAGATTATAGACGTTCTACTCAGACAGGAACATCGAACCGCTCGAGTGGGCACAGATTCACGCAAACATGCGCGTGATGCAAGGCAGCAGAGAACAGAGAGCGAGCGGCTGCCAGCTTGGCAGAGGTTTCATTCGCAGACAGAGCTTTTCTGTGCAGGAGCCAGCCCATTTGTGGAGGCAAACCTAAAAACCGGTCGGGGTGCAACTGACGATTCGGCTGTCGCTCTGCTCAGATCGTTGACACCTAGCTGAAAGGAAAATCAGCATATATAGTCAGACAAGCCTCAGAAAGGATGTACAGAAGTCATGCACGTAGCTATTAAATTCACCATGCTTTGCAGGTGCATATGAATGGCAGCTCTCAGCCTTCATCGTCGGAGTTTTTCTGCAGCTCCTGGGGCTTCCCTTCGTAGCCGTGTCCCAGGTGTCTCTCTTCTCCAAAGTCACTGCAGAAAAAACTCAAGGTTTGCTCATGTTATGCCCTTATTTGCCATCAACTGACTATTGCTATGTGTATAGGATAGTAAAAAAAACAACAACGTTACTGATATGGTATATCTGGTATAAACGGTATATTTTAGGATGGGCACATGGGAGAAATGAAAATGAAATATTTTGTGTTGCTCCTCTCAAAGGGTTCAGCCAAGGTGTTCGACGCTCCGTTGGAGGCCTGGCTACCATCTTGGGTCCTTTGTGGGCTGGAGGGTTGACCAATCATTTGTACATAATGCTGGGCATGATGCTGGCTCTGCTCGTCATGATCACAGTAAGTAGAACTGGAGCATATGCACAAACTATGACCTTTGCAACATTTAAACATCATGAAGTCTTTTCCATTATTGTAAAATTGCCCAGTTATGCAAGTTGAAGAAAAAGTAAAGAAAAACATTAACCCTTCACATCTCAGCACGTCTGCACCACTCAACAATGCTATATCACCTCTGACAAAACGTCGCTGCAGCTTTGACTCAAACGGTTCTGTTTCCAGTAAAGTCTGTGGAAAAACCTGCAGTCCAAGTACCCGTTGCCCTCCACTAGAGTGTCCCACTCTTTAAACTGCATGAACTGCACTAGAGGCAAAAAAAGGAGCTGCAAATCCTCCACAGGCACCAGATTTTAGTGTGCCAGTCTCCACGTACATCTGGTATGGTTTGGCTTTGAAATCTTCTTCAGAAACTGGCTGCTGGTGGAGGATGCACTGCTGATGTAGAAACCTTTGAGAAGTCTGTCAACTTTGCATCCGGCATTAGGCGGGAGTGGTGGGCCAGTGGTTAGGGAGCTTGGAGAAGGTGCTAAGGTCGGCGGTTTGAAACTCAGACTGTAACTCTGTGACGTGGCGGGGGACATATGGAGCGATCTGTGGTCATGGGTCTTGCTTCCCATGGCAAATTTACCCTCTGTAGGACTATAAGGGGAAATTTAAATTTCTACTTAATGTAAACCAAGTGTGCATTCAATGAAACTACATTTCTTAATGGAACATATTGCTCCAAATCGTTGCGGCGTAATTATTAATAATAATAAAAATCATAATTTTTCACTACAATATCCATTCCAGTGAAAAAGTGTACTTTTTCACTGGAATGGATATTTTAGTGCAGTGGCCTGCCCTTGTGTCGCTCCTGGAGAACATTCTGGGGCCAAGGGTCTGGCTCAGGGACCCAGAGTGGCAACCAGTGGGATTTGAACCTGGGAACATGAGGGCTCTTCCTGCTCTAACCACTGGGTCACCACACCCACAGTTACATTGAGCTACATTAAAATATAGCCAGGCTCATAAACCAACCAGTTAAAATATATATATATATATATATATATATATATATATATATATATATATATATATATATATATATATATATATATATATCAGTCTAATAATCAAAAAACAGCTTCAAGCTTGAATTTTTTCCTATCTATTGAGTAATCTCTGTCAGGTAAAACAAAACAAAAAAAAACCTATTTATCAGGATTGAGATTTTAAATTCATTAAAATGACATAAGAATAATGAAATAATAAGAACCAAAGGAGCGGATAATCAGTGTTATTTAGAAGTAAATTTGTATTTAATCAAATGAATGTCTGCTCTCTAATAACTACTGATTAGGAGTACAAGAAACCAAAGACAAACATACAGAAAACCCCCTAAGCTCCAGAAATGATCAAAATTGTCAAAACTATCACAGTTATTAAGTATTTCGACATTAGTATTCAACAATTTTTGAACTAGATTAAATTTATTGAGCAATAAATCATATTCCCATTCGTGGTTTGACACGATCATCATGAATAAATGCTCATTTTACATCTCTGTCAGCAGAGACTTTCTTTTCATTTATAAACAAAATGTGTCACCTGAGATGAAGCTCCAGGTGCTTTTTTTTGTAGATTTTTCATGGTTCACGTGAAAAAAATAATATTTGCTTACTGAAACTGTCTTTAATTCGCTGACCTTTTCTGTCCACAGGGCGCCGCCGGGTTTATAGTTAACACGGAGGCCACGTTTACACTAACTGAAATCTGTCCTCATTGTGCCCCTTTTCTTTTGCCATGAACCTCTTACGTGTTTTTTTAATTAAGAATAAATCTCTAAATCTCCAGCAATCACACAACAGGGCGTCAAGCTTGAAGCACACAACGATGCATTCAGGGCCCAACACTGAAGCTAACCTTAGTTTAGTGACAGACTTCACTTGACGAGCTTTATTACTGCCAGAACTCGTAGCCTGAGATCTGGGTACATCCATTTTCTTTTGCTTGTCTGATATTGATTTTCTGAACCACAGAACACTGCTAGCCTCCCACTGTAGCTGGGCTTGCTTGAGTCTGGCTTAAGTCTGGCTTGCCTCGCGCACAAACCCAACAAGTCGGAGTTAAACCCTCCTTACACAGTTAGCTCCAGGTTTTACCACGGGTTCAAATATTTTAATGTTACCAAAATAGTTCCTCTGGGTGAAAGTAATATGAATATTTCCAAGTGGGCCAGCCCAACAGAGAATCTGTGGAGGGAGCTAATGGTTAGGGGGATGTCAGGAAAAGAGACTCAAGGGGTATGAATAACTTTGGTCTTAACTTTATATCCATGCGAATGGCTCTTAAATAACAGCAACAGAGTTAAAATAAAAACCTTCTTCGTTTTCTGTGATTAACGGTTAATTGCCTCCATCCGGTATTTGCCCATGTTGGAAAAAGTTGCCACCCAATGAGTGACCAAGCAGTTGCCACAGAGTTGTCTCTAAGTAAAATCCTTGACTCAGCATGTCCTAAATAGCCCGCGCTCACTACCCAGCGCCCTCCCTTCTCTGAAGCCACTTCCTGCTGTACCTTCTTGCAGGTTATGACGGTGCTGTCCTACGAGCGGCTGGTCGAGCCGAGGGTGGTGCAGTGTGCCCAGGGCTCTGACAGCGGAGGGTAGGGCTGCGGCATGAATGACGAGCAGGAGAGGGCCAAGGCGGGCCAAGGGGATGCCCTTCACTTCAGAGAGAATAAATCCAAGTTTCTTGAAGAGGAAAGTGTATGAGTGTGGAATAAAAATGATCAAGCCTCATATTTCCAAGCTTTGCATGCTGCCTCTGCTATCAGCCTGTAGTTACATGAACCACAAACTCACATTACTATCAGCCTATTAATTACATTTTACACAAGGGGGCACCATTGCTCTCACGTTGAATACCTAGAGGCTTAATTGTAGATGAAAGCTATTATTTTTAAGCTGCACTATTTATATTCCCAGGTTTTGGTTTAAAAAAAAAAAAGCCTTCTTTTTTTTTTCTTTTCTGTGCGACCCATGTATCGAAATGCGGTTTATTCTTCCCCTGTGAAGAGGAAAGCTCTCTCTGAAAATGAAACGGCTGACACAATGAGTGCAGACGTGGAGTTGTCAACTTCTTAGCAGCCTCATGTCAAAAAAGCTGACAGAAGAAGAGGGCCAAAGAGAGCGATTCTTCACACATTTATCCGTACCTTCCTTTCTCTAAAAGAGAAGAACGACGCACAAACTGCTCGGTTGTAATTAAACCACCTTGTTTGCCCAATTCTTTCTTGAAACCCATGAAGTAAAACCAGATTCACAAAAAAAAATTCAACAAAAATACTTTCTAAATTGCCAACCCTATTTTTTAACTAAAGGGAGCGATTAAAATTTTAATAGCATGCATCCATAATTTAGAATTTGACAAGGTGTGAGTAGTGTACAGTCAGCTGTTCTTGCCTGTATTCTCCTCTAGGATGTGCTGCGTGCTACACATCAGCAGATGAGAGAGGAACGCTGTAAGCAACATCAAGGCATTGTCGATTCTCTTTGTAGAAATGAGCGCGGCTTTGGCCGGTCCCTGTGTTTTTGCATAATTGCAGATAAGGCTCAGTAACCTTTCCAGTTTTCCGCGCTCAGCATGTGATGTTTGCCTTTCTAGAGGCTTTCTGCCCGAAATGGAAATTCTAATCTCTACGACTCAAGGACATAATATATATAAGTACTTTTATGCCCTGATCAGCGTATTGAGGTGCTTGACATTTTGAGGGAGATAACAGAGTGCAGGGATTCAGGTCAGACCGGAATCCGCTCACTTTGAACAGTAGCTCTGTCTTGCTGGATGAATCTCTTCTTTTATGTTTCCCGCTAACTAAAACACACAGTTTTGAAGCGAACCCGAATTTTAATCTGCGGGGATTTATTTTTTCATCTGGGTTGTTTATGGCAAAACAAGCAGGGGAAAGAAAAAAAAAAAAAACAGCAAGAAAATGTTAAACCCAGACAAACACGCTCACCCTGCAAATGAGAAGCTGATGTTGAGCTTTTTTTTTTCTTTCCCGGGGTCTCAGGGGTTTGGTTGCTGCAGCTTTACTCACTCTGCTATGACAGGAGCTTAAGGTAGTTAACAAACCTTGGACGCATCCTGCAGCTGCGCAACCTTTTTTTCAGGAACGATTTTTGCTAAAACTAATGGAACTCATGTGAAAGCAATGCAATGTTCTAAACAGGTTGTGAGGACTTTATGTCCCCCTTCAACAAAGAAATACAGAAGTCGGGGGTTGGGGGGGGGGGGGGGGGGGGGGGGTGCTTGTACGTGAACTACAGTACACCAGCCAGCTCAGCAGTCACCATGATGAAATTCTCAAAGACACACAGAACAAGCATTTGATGTAGGGACAGCCAATTATTTCTGTTAGCCAAGGACAAGCGTGCGTCGCTATGGAGATGGGACTCTGCAAAAGGGGGAAGTTAGATGGCAAAGCCAGCGAGAGTGGACACAGTGGATATTTTTTTTTTTTTTTTTTTTTTTGCCGGAGCAGAGCGTGGAACCCGTTACTGCAACTGAGACGAAGCAGATACGGCGCAGTAATTACAGTCTGCTGCAGCCGGGCAGACCCTCCTCTGCTGGAAGGAACGTTTCTTCTCTCAATGCATCATTCCATCACAAAGACAATAAATAAAACCTGGATTTTGCTGCTGCTGCTGCACTGGGTCATTTCTTTCAGCATTTTCATAAAGTAGGACACCGTACTGATGGACGAAGGTCTGGACACTTCAAAGGATAGGTTGAATAATTTCAGCCTCCCTCTGATGTCAACAAAGCTTGTGGACTAAAAGGGAACGTTTGGATCTTCGGACGTTGGTTCGGCGAAGAACTTGTGTGTCCGTCGTATCTTACCTACTGGGGATAAGCGTTTTCTATGAGTTCTGATTAAAAAAAGCTTAGCCCGCCTCAGAGAGCTAATGTGTTGTCAGAGCTGGGCCACAGCAGATTTTCTCCATCTCTAAAAATTGAAAGCAGCTCAGTGAACACATTTCTATAAATCTTTCCATTGCAGTAATCCTTTATGGGTTGTCTACACCAGTCTGTGGCCCATTACAGCATAATGAAATATATGTTAGCATTTATTCTCTAATAGTATTGTTTTTTTGTACTCTATGTTACTTTCATAAAAAGTAGCTACAATACACCTGACTTTCTTTGTTGTACTGCATGCATTTCACCCGGGTAGTACATCCTTACACACTGAAGTATCACTGCCTTTGTTGACGGGATGTTCCGATTCAATCTCACGTATCATCTTCGGTTTCCAATCAAGGCATTTAAAAAAAAAAAAGATCTAAATCACAGTCTCTGATGAAACTTGACTTTCGATCCCTTTTCTTGCCGTACTATCTGGGGATTGTGTCAGGATCAACTCCAGTGAGTCGTGTGTTTCATGGCCAAAATCTCAGTGTTTACTGAATAAATCCAGGTTTTCCTTAGCAATTCCATTTTTTCCATTCAACGTTGACGGTAAATGAAAGACTGCTGCACCTCCTGGTCCGTCGGCGTTAACTTCTGTTCTGTTCTGGTGGAGATGGCCGGAGAGCAGCTGAAACGCTACACACTGAATTTTATGACGTTCAAAACAAAGTGCTAAGTGTATGAAGCAGGACATTTCCTGTAGGGTTTGTCCATGCCCTCATAGATTCACTGGAACACATTATGAACAAGTCAAAATGGAACAAGGTAAGTCTTTCAAACAGAGACAAAACAAAGATTTTCCTAATCACACTTCATTGTGATGCCAGAGTATCTACAACTCAGTGCTGGTGAGTGGAGGCCACTAGACAGAGAAGATGCCCCATAGACGCATTAGACCAGTGTTGCCACACTTTTTATCCGAGTATCACATCAGTAAAAACTAATAAATAATATATGACTGTTATACTAATAGTAGTATCTTACAAATACTAATAATATACTAATATGGTTTCTGGTGGAGCAGTGTGTTTTTTGTGGTGCCCTGTGAGGTTGCTCTAGAGACGTATGGGGTCCTGGGCCCTTTATTAGGGGCCATCTGGTCTATGTGCAAGTGGAGCATCAGTCTGATTTACATTTCTGCCGTCAAATCGGACCAGTTCCCGTTGCATGTTGGACTCCGGCACAGCTGCCCTCTGTGACCGGTCTGTTCATAACTTTCAGGGACAGGATTACTAGGCTTAGCCAAGGGTCAAAAGAGGGTTTTGTTTAGCGTCTGCTTTTTATGGATGACGTGGGGGTAACTGCTGCAAGTTCGAAATGCAGTAATAGTTGTGGTAGTAAACGGTTTATCTGGACAGTTTGTATCTCATTTCACGTGTAGTAAACCTGTACAGCCTCTGTTCATGAATATGATGCTTCAGTGTTTAAGTACACAGAAATGAAAGAAATTCCTTGCTGTTAGCCTGTGTTGCTAATAGTAGTTAGCTTGTCAATAAACCCAGTATCTTTTGGATGTGCCAACTCCTTATTAATCAAGTCGTTTATGTCCATTTATTCTGGGTGCTGAACTGTTTTTGTCAGAGTAAATGGACTTCCTGCCTTTATTTGAATTCCCCATATATCTTCCTGCATATGGGTCCTCAAGCCACAGATATCGGTTTTGCTTTTTTCCCTGAGTGCCGCATGAGCTGGCAGCTCGTGACAGTGGCTCCGTATTTTTTCTATAGTTGTATATACTTTCTCTTTTTCTATTAATCTATTTTTTTACATTATGGTGCTAACCGTTTTGGGGTCAACTTCTTGAATTTGCCCTCTGCGGTACAATAAAGGAATTCTTATCTTAAAGCTACTGGGCAAGGAGTCCAGCTACCTTTGAGAAAATACAGGAATGTGTTGGAGACGCTAAAGAGAGTTTCTTACAAATACAATACATTCCATGTCATTTTGTGTGACACAAACATGAAAAGCACACTTAATGACCATCAGCTTGAAAGCTAAAATGTAGATTTTGTACATCTTTGACATTTCGCCGTGAGCCAGCATTGTGTAATTATATACAGCACATCTAAAAGCATCTGGAATTTACAGAAAATGCTAAATGTTTTTTGGTGGCTAAAAGCATCCATTTTTTATGATAATGGGAAACCACGACAATGAATGCATTTAAATGGGTACGCCTGCATTTTCAGGGCATTTTAGTACCTGAAAGACACGGTGACACAAAATGAGAGGTGGGGTCATGTTGGTATTCAATACTTGCATTTAAAAATTAGATCTCCTAATTTATGCAACAGACCAAACCACTTGTATCGAGGGAAAGATTTAGAGGCTGTTATTTTGGCATTGACGTGCTTTAAAGCTAAATTGACGATGTCATCTGACAAAAGATAACAGTCCGCGCTTCTAAAGGGAAAACCAGCATCTGACCGGAGCCAATATGTAACAATTACGGTAGCAGCAGCCGAGTGGCTCTCCTCTTCCTGATGGGATTAGCCGGACTGCGGCTGGTTGTTAATAGGTTGGAGATGATAGATGAGTTATTAGTTGTGAAGGAGGGGGATGAAAGAATGCAGCGCAGCTATATTCATTCCACGCTTCTCCTTTTTTCCTCCCTTAACTGTCATCTCTTTTTTTTTGCAGAAAGATTTGTCCTTCCAAATAATTTATTACGAGCGTTAATTCTTCAGGGATATATGTGTCCAGGGAGTGATTTTGTTTCTCCTGAGAAGACTGTTCATCGAAACGATAAAAAAAAAAAAAGAAAACACGTCAGACCTTGGTGTTGCGCCAGCTCGGTCAAAGATTTACAGTTTTACCCACATCTGCTATTGCTGACTTGGGCTTCAGACTTGAGGAAGATGTTGTCAGGGTGTGGCTCCTGTCCAGTTCTCTGAGTCTGTCTCTAGGGGAGAGATTAACACTCAAAGAAGGATATTTCTTCTCCAGCTAATTATGCAAAAAGTTGTCCTTATCTAATTCACTGTTTTACGTGTGTTCAGGCATAATTAGATGAGAGTTTCGGATCCACACCTTGAAGCAATTTCGAGATGGGCGACTAATGAGCTGACAGGGGAGCAGGAGCAGAGAGGGGACAGTATCGATGAGTGCAAATCACCATTTTTTGCACGTCTCTTTCCTCATAAGTGGCTTCGGATTCAAAATACGGGACTGGCTGGCAGCAGGCAAATTATTTGATTTATTACACGTGACAGTCACATTGAGGGGAGTATCTGTAGGCCCCCAAATGGTGTGCTTCTGGATTCTATGCGGCTGGTGTCGCCTCGGATGCACTGAATCAATTGCGTCCACCCACACTAAGCCTCCACCCCCGAACTAATATGTAGGTGAAATTAATGCCTGTGGGATATGCACATGTTCTGAGTTTAAGACAGCCGGCGCTCGCTGATTGGAGCCGGTTGTAATAGCAATGGAAATGTATTCAGATAATCATCAAGCTCATTTGGACGTGCTGCTTGCTTATGAACCTGCTGTTGCTTTGTGAAGACGGGCTTTATTCTCGCGAAGCAGGAGGAGAAACCTGAGCGCCTCGGCGCTGACGGTCAAATTTGCTCATCAACCAGTTTCGTTCCAGTGCGAGGTAAAAAATTAGCGGATATTTCACGGTCTGGCCTTTTGAAGGTGGTGCTGCTCGGCAGAGCACCAAGTAACAGCAGCATAAAGGTAATGGAGGATGGGAATGGGGAAGCACTTCTTATGGACAGGATAGGGCTAAGCAATCTAGAAAAGGATGGAATTTGAATTTAGGGTTTTTTTAAGTAAGGAAATGATAATAAAGCACAACAAATTTTTTCGGCTTAATGCACATTCTACTGTTTGAACTGCCCATCCATCCATCCATCCATCCATCCATCCATCCATCCATCCATCCATCCATCCATCCATCCATCCATCCATCCATCCATCCATCCATTCTTTTGTCATTTCACAACCTTCCTTCCTTCCTTCCTGTTTCTTTTTGACTGTAGAAATGTCTGCCATGAATTAATGGTGAACTTCTGTATTTATACTTTAAATCTTGGCAAAAAAAATAAATGAGAACTCCAGACATTTGAGTTGGAAAAGTATGGGATAATGACGGGAAAAAGGTGTAGGAACCCTGGCAGGAAAACCAAGCAAACACCCAATTCTGCTTGTTGTTGTCCGACGGCGTTAAGGTCAAGGTTTATCTGTGCGCAGGGCTGCGGGAGCACACTGAGCTCATTAACAGCGTGTGTGGAGAATATTATCCAATGATGAGAACTTCATAGGAGGTCAGCCGAGGATCAATATTAAATCCTATCTCATTTATAATCCTGCTGGGCAGAGAGGCTCCACGGGGCTTTGGCTGCTTAAAGCAAGACGGCGTTTGTCAATTTACCTTAATACGAATATGAATAAATGTAATGACACACAAATGCTTTGAGATGAGATTTTTTTTATTGTCTGTTTGTGAGGCACTTTAGAGCTTTTTTTTAGTGTCAACAAATGCACTAAAAATACACAGATGACTGCTGACGAGGCCTGACCGTAAAGCACTTCCACAAGCACACAGACGAACGTGATCAAGGAGAGTATTGACATGGAAGCAATATGAAATTATTTGTTTGAAATCAATTCATCAAATGTTTGTTGGATCTCCTGGAAGATTACGACGGCGTCCTCAGCTATTTTGAGATTTGTCTGCTCTTATCTGCCATCTTCACCCTCTTTCACACAGCATCCTCAGATCAAGGATTAGGCTTCTGATTAAACAACGCCTTGCAAAAGTATTCATACCTCTTCAACTTATTCAGATTTGTTCATGTTACGATGACAAACCTCCGTGTATTTTACCAGGATTTCATATGCATAACTTTGAAGTAGAAGAAAAAAAATTATTTTTTTAATGGTTTTTGCAAATAAAAATTGGAAAGGTGTGGTGTGCATTTGCATTTAGCCCCCTTTAATTAATCAAATCTTTTGGATTAACTGGTGTCTCCTTGAGACACCACTCCTCATTTACAAGAGATCTTCATAAAATCCAACGCAGTCCACCGCCAATAAAAAAGTCACTGTGTAGGTAAATAGCCCACTTGTGTATCATATAATATTAATACCGATGCAGCTGTTCTGTCTCTGTCCTCAGAGCTCTGTTAGAGAACATTAGAGAACAAACAGCATCATCAGGACCAAGGAACACAGCAGACAGGTGAGGGAGGAAGCTGTGGAGACGTTTAAGGCAGGGTTAGGTTAGAAAACAATATCCTAAGCTTTGAACATCTCACCGCCCCTGTTCTGTCCAGAGAAAGGAGCGCAGAGAAGGAGGACAGTTTTTTAAAAGAAAGTCATTGGAGTCCTGTAACCAGTTCCCAGCACTGTTGCCAACGGAAAATCCTTTATTTAGTTTTTTTTTGGCATCAGAGCAGTCAAATCCTTCTTATTATGCTGATGTGATTTTCGCACGTTTTCATTGTCATTTTTGACAGTTCATCTTTTGTGGAAAAAACACCAAGCCTTAGAAGATTGAAGACCTCCAGTCAGATGAAACCTCTTCATAGTATTTAGATTGCTTCAAATGTGCAGTGGTACGCCCTTGTTTTGGGATAAACTGTTTCTGTGATGGGAAATGTACACCGCCCATCGCCTTAGCTTACCGTCCCTGGGTGAAACATGGTGGCGGCCTTATCATGCTCCGGGCAAGGATGGAGTTGAATCCTAGGAGAAAAGCTGTGAGAGGCTGCAGAAGACTTGACACTGGGCCGGACATTCACCGTCCAGCGGGACAACAACCCGAAACATGCAGCCAGAGCTACAATGGACCGGTTTAAATCAAAGCATATTCATGCGTTAGAATGGCCCAGTCAGAGTCCAGACATAAGACTAATTGGTAATCTGTGGAAAGAACGTATAGATTTATATTCACAGGTGCTACATCCAATCTAAAGTAGCTTGGATTATTTTAAAGTAAGAACAGGCAAAAATCTGGAGGTGCAAAGCTAGTAAAATTTACATCAACAAACGTATGGCTGTAAATTGCAGTAAAGGACTATTCCATAAACTATTGACTCAGGTGAGCTGAATACAAATGCACACCTCACGTTATAGTTTTTACTTGTGAAAGACATGCCATTGATGTTGACAACCACGTATTAGTTTCCATCCCTTTAGAATTATGCTCAACTTTGTGTTGATTTATTACATAAAATCTCACTCAAAAACACTGAACTTTGCAGCTGTGCCGACAAACGACAAATGCTATTGCAAGATGTTATTCAAATTACTTTAAAAATAAGCTTTTTACACACTCCTTTATCACCCAATTTGGGAATGTGACTCAATCAAACCCAATGAGGAATGTTTCAGCAGATAAATTCCAGGAGGCAGCTGCAAAAGAAAAAATAAAATCCATCAAAACCTTTCTCTCATTTTTGGACTATCCCAAATCTAGGAATTCAACCTTTGATTTCAAATATCCCATAGCCAATCAAGCTGTGAGAGTCATTTGAAGTAGCAAACTGAAAGGCAAATATAGCGGCTCCAGGCCCCAAACAGTGGAGGGAGACCGTAGGGGTCCAGGTTCCCAGAGGCTGCATGTGTAATCCAGTCTAAGATGCATGCAAATCTCATCTGTGGCCGAACACAATGGGCAGTCTGTGTGGAGGAGGGAGGAAGGGAGAGGGGAAGGAAGCGGTGAGATGGTGAAAGGTTTAAGTGCGTGTCCTCGGCGCCACAGCATATGCCATGATGGCTCTTAGGGGAACAAGGGCAGACAAAATAAGCTTCACTGACTAGTGAGAAACTTTGATACGGCTAGATATTTATTTATTTATTTCATTATTTGAATCTGTGTGCTAACCTATACTCTACTTATTCCTGCTCTGAGTGCACTTCTTCCATCCCTGCGGCATGAAAACAAAAGTTAGCGACCTATGATCTCATTGGAAATTAAAAATATTTGTCTTATCCAGCCATTTAAAGGCGATACACTTTTTAGTGCTTCTTCGGCCCCAGAAATCTTTTTTTTTTTTTTTTTGATAATGGGATGCTTATTCGCCGCAAACAGATGCCCTTCACCCTGCAGATGAGGCATGACGGCAGAGCTCTGAGGTGAAAGGTACAAAGATTATTTCTTTTTTTCCCAGACGCAAAGAAACAGAAAACTTTCATTCCATCTGTCTCAATCATATAGCTTTATAGGATTAGGCCAAATGGGTTTTTTTTTTTTTTTTAGTCCTCAGAGGGGGCTCGGCTCTTCCATGTGAAACGTTGGATTATACAGTCATGGCACCTTTGTTTCTCTTCCTCCAATGGCTCCTTTTTTAAACATCTTCATTGTTGTGTCTGAGCCTCTTGCTGCATGCACGGTGTCCCTTGAACTTTATTACATTTCGATAACTTACGTACGTGTGTGTGTGTGTGTGTGTGTGTGTGTGTGTGTGTGTGTGTGTGTGTGTGTGCATCTTTATTGTCCCGGGCTGGCACCCTGCTCCATTGAACCCCAGAGGGCAGACCATAGCCCAGCAGGGGGCCTTCACTCCAATTTGCCATCGTTTGTCACCATTTGTTGGACCTGACAAACAAATGCTGCCCCCCCCGGTCGCCTCCTGTTTGGCCGCAGCACACACGGGATCAGCTGCTCTTCTTTCATGGCTGCATTCTAGCAGGATCCCTTTTTTTTTTTTTTGCTGTTATTAATCCTGCTGTTCATACTGGCAAGGGTGAACATGCGCTTAAAATAGCTTCCTATCTAATTACTTCATTGCATCTGACATTAATATTGTAGCATGTTGCTGTTCCATTATTGAGGGTGTGTTTGTTTTGGTGCATGAGATGTTAATTAAAAGATACACTGGGAGCTGCGGCTGTATGACAGGTTCTTTATATTCCAGAGTCAGGGGGCTTTCATCCCTTCTCCCTGTCTATTGTTCTTCCAGGCAGTCTTTTTTTTCAGCTTCTGTGTCTAAAACATCTCTATTACAGCCCCTTTGATTTCAAGGTAACTGCGTAATGCACTGTAAAGCCTATTTTTATGATAAACTGCGGCCGGAGAGACTTCCATTTGCAGGGGCTGAGCTGTCGAATAAAGCCAAGATGTTTAGGGTAGATACAGCTGAGACAGGACAGTAAACCTGGAAAGATGGCTACCGCTGATATGGCTCTCAGCGGGTGGAGCAGGAAACTAAAACGTGTTAAATTGCTCCTCAGTGCCATGGACACCCAGAAAGGGCTGGGAGAGTTAAGCGTCTCTGGGTGACTTGCGAATGGACAACCTGCTGTATGAACTTGAGTTGAATTCAGTGGGAGACGAATAGTTCAGTGTTTCTGGACTGAGCTTCTGAAAAAAAAAAAAAAAAAAAAATTATTATAAGTAGCTGTGTCCAGATTAGGTAGTCCCGGAGCCTGAAACTAGCCAAAAGGGGTCAGGACCAGATTTCCACCATCTTAAAACAACTTTAAGCTCACAAAAGATCTTAGTTCATGCAAATGCTATTTTATAAACCTTTAAATCAGGGGTGTCCAAAGTGCAGCCCAGGGGCCATTTGGGATTTTGCACACTCTTGACCACAGTACAAAAAAGGCATGATTTTAGTTTGCCAGCTCAGGAAGTTGACATACAGTCATATTTGCTCTCTTTAAAAAAAATGACAAAAATCAAAACTATTCTTCTAAAAGGAATCTGACCATTACCTACACAGCAAATGTTCCACAACACAAATGTTCTTCCTGCTTCAAACACCCACAGAAAACGTGTAAAGTGTTAGCGGTCCAGGTACTGACCTGATAGAAAAATAGGGCAGAGTAAAATGCCCGTGCAAATTCTCAGTTATCTGGGGGGATCGCAACAGCAAACAGGCTCAAATCAGAGGCAACTAGACTTTAAAGTGCTGTGTTTGCGGCAGTGTAAAAATAAATAAAATACTGTTCATTTCATGTAATAGTTCTGCTTTTTGAACTGCTTCACTACTTTCATCTGAAAGTTACTCTGAAATTCACACAGGAATGTCATTGGTGCTATACCACCTCCTGGCTCCATGTCCTATGTACATAATTAGCTTCTTCTACATAACCACCCACTGCAAACAAGATGATGGTTGAGGATACGTAAGTTACATGTTTATGTTGTTTTTGAGACTGGGATCATCTTTGGTACTGAACCTTGTCAGTCCAGCAGTTTGATTTAATCTCTGGGACCAACTGATCTGAATTTGCTAAATCCAGATGCCAAGAGTTTTCCATATAAGATATTAAAAGGATCTCTGTTGAAAAGATCTTAAATATCCTTTTGACAGCAAGGAATGAATTTGATATCATTATTATTTCAGCCCTCCCCTGTGTCAGGTTTTAGCCATGATCTGTGAGATAAACTAACAGGTGACCATGCCATTAGGCTGATTTAGCTGGCTGGCTCTCTGATCAATGCAGCCACAGTGACAAATAAGTTGGCAAAGAATTAGACAAGCGTCTCCTTGGCACCAAAGCTCAGACTGCTTCTTTTCAGCCCCAATGAGGGACAAAAAACAGATGTCTGGTTTAAAGCAACAGAGTTTCTCTTGAGCTGCAAATTTTGTCTTGTTTGAAGTGAGCCCCGAGGCAGATCTCATTTTCTGCCCCTGCACCAAATCATATGCATACCTTTATTCACTTCTTGAAGCCTCTCATTACGTGAAATGAAGAGTGTCAGATATGGAGGAAGCTATTAGGGAAGAGTAGCAAGCCCCATAGACTGTTGTAATTGGAAACATTTGTGCTGAGATAGACTTTATATCACCAATGCTGGTTTAAAATTTGACTTTTTGGCTTGTATGTTTGTGGCCCGGGGGCATTAACAGTCCGTAGTTGGGTGAAACAAAGATTATGTCATAAAGTGCAAATATGATTTTCTAAACCAACAGAGAGTTGATCTAACCAGGAAAGCTAACTAAACTAAGCTAAGCCGTTGTACATATGTGTATAAAAACGCTTCAGAGAAGATTTGCTAGGGCACATAAAAGATACAATTACCAACTGGAAGTAGTTGTCAATAGTTATGTTTTCATCCAACTGTCACGCAAACTTTAAGTAAAGTTTTAAAATGCAGCAAAAATGTTTTAATTAGACATGCCTCCATTCTCTGGTTTGGAGCGTGTTAACCAGGCAGAGCATAATTTCATCAGAAGTTGACATTACACATGGCGACAATTAACAAAAAATAGAGGTTGCAAACTAGCATGGATCACACATCTGAGAAAAATGCAGAGGTTTTCAGCTTTGCAGCTGCTGAGGTACTTTGGGTGTGCGATCTTAGGCACCGGTACCTTCCACAGCTTATTATGGTCAGTATAACACCATGTGTCCCATGATGGTACATAGCTGATCTGCGCTACACCTCAGGAGACCGGACCTGATGCCATCTAGACCTGCAGCCTTTCTCACTTTGGTCTTTCACTGTACAATCCTCACTTGGGCCTTGAGAAAGACAGGGTGGGGGAGGGGCACTGATTCGTGGGGTCATCTGAAGCAAAGGGGGAGGATGATCGCTGGGAACCAAGAAATGTGCAGTTCTGGGTGGAGGAACAGTCGTCAGCGATGTTTTTCTTTCCTTTAAACAGGCAAGTTGTATTTTACAAATGTGCATGTGAAAAAAAGAAAGAAATCAAATACAGTTTTACATAATAGTGTCATTAATCCTAAAATATAACATTGTAGCTTTGCATTCATTGCATTTTGGATAAATGAAATAATCCTGAATAATAAAAACAAAGAACAATTCATCCTCAATTCGAGCATGTGGCTTACCCACATGCCTGATTTAAGGATGAGGAGGAGTTATTATAACATATTTTTTGCTTTGTTTGTAAGAACAAACGCTTCCATTGTGGCCTTGGGGAACACCTGACGGCTGCTCTATATCTTATTGCATTTTGCACTGAGTCCATTTAGGGCATCTCTGGCATCCCGTAAACTGTCATACACCCACTTGCGTCGCTGTCTCCAGGGGTGCAGATAAAGCTTAGTTCAGAATATGCTTCTATCTGCATTTAAAATGTTGCTGAATGTGTTGTATAGAGTCAAAATACAATAATACAACACTCAAACAACAAGTAGGGTGTTATGGGGTTGTGTGATTATGTCCAGTAATGTGTGGGGCAGTGCACATCTATAACGTGTGGGAAGAGGGATTTTTTCCCACCCTCAATGTTCCTTTCCTGGCTCCTTACGAAGCAGTTATACTGTATTAAATTATTATGAGCCTATCTTGGTTTGGAATATGTTGAATCAAGCGGTTGTTTTGAGGACTTAGTGGAGGCAAATTCAGCTGTTTAGAGATTGTTCTGTTGTAAGTCTGACCTTCTGGCTCGTTACCGGACAAACCTCTGTCAGAGAGGGCTCAGGGAGAAGCCGACAAAGTCAGCTTTGCTAGGTTTTATGACTCATAATTAATCCTTTAAATGTAACTTTTGTTATTTTTACCTTTTTAATTTTACATTTTTTGGGTTTTGTTTTTTATCACCTTGAGATTCTTATTTATTTACAGACAGATGTTATAAAATTGTTAAGTTGTACAATTAATTAGGAACAGTTTGTAAAAGGCCACCTTTGAAGCTATACGTCTTATAGTTACACTCACATCACAATACTCAGCAACTAAGCAACCTAAGAAATCAAATCTATAAAATTCACACCCCATAAACCATCCAACAACAAATATATTATTTTAAAAATAATTATTATCATTACCTCCAACTCTATTGCTTAGAAGTCAAACTGCCAGTACCACACATAACATACTCATTTGAATGGGGCAACGCAAATTAGTTTATCTTATTCATTATCCATCACCCGCAACACGCCCACTTAAAGGAGCTATAAATAATACTGAGACCTTGTGGCTCAAATTGGTATAACAGCCTGCCAGTCGCAACAATCTAATATGTTGTTTTTAGACGGCATATTAGATTGTTGTTGTGGATTTTTACTTACACAGGATAGGTATATCATTATATATCGTTCTGTTCTATTTCTGGTCCGCTTCTCTTACTAGCTTCCACATCAGCAGCCTGCTGCTCTTTTTAGATAAAATACCAACTGCTGCGCTCTTTGTTGGGAACCCTGGGAACTCTCATAAGATTGGCTGAGGAACCAGGAGGTAAACACAGGCTACACTTGAACCAAAACAGTTCCTGACCTTACCTCTTGGTTCGAAAGGAGAAAAACATGACTAAGACAGTGTTGATGGAGAAACCAATTGTTTACAGGGAAGGTTACTTCCATCCTGGGTGACAAATAAGAATAATTTTGGTTGATTTTACACTAAGTATCCTACTTATACCTCCTTTAATGCATTCACAAGTTTGAGTTTTCTCATGACCACCCATGCAGTTTAGTGGTCCTTATTTAGACTTTTTGAAGATCCAACCCCAAGCCGTGGATTATTCTACTGCATGACAGGCTAGTCCAGAGTTTCAAGTCCTTAACAGTCTCTAAAGTAGGGTGATCTCTGGCGAGCCAGAGCATGATTAGGCTTTCAACCAGTGCATGCTGTTCATTTGGATGTGTGGATGGAACCTTTGGGTATGTAATTGGTGAGTCCCATCCATATCTTTGTGGCAGGGGTGGCAAAGGTGGTGTGAAGGTGGCAAGTTTTACCGCTGGTGAGGCAAGCTGTGCAGTCTTTCCCCATTGCCTCCAAATCTCCAGCACTGCCTTGCCAACCGACCAGGCCCCTGCAGCATTGTTTAACATTTACAACACCCAGATAATCCCTATGAACCGTGATTACGATGCATGCTCTAATGGCACTTGAGACCACTGGGCACAGCTCTCTTGCTACAGAGACATTGTTCCATCAAGAGAAGTCACATTAGGCATGATGCCATTGCGCAAGATCCTCTGGAACTCTGATGGCCAACACTCTCGCATGAAGGCACAGAGTGGGGTCAATACAGGGTACTGTATAGATGGTGCTTGGAGGTTTTGCAGAGAAATGGCCGCATGGAGTGGTGTGTACAGCATAGGAACCACTTTTGGCTCAGAAGTGTCACAATTTACTCCCTGCTTGGCCTAACCAATGGGGTGAAGGTATATGCTTGCAGCCTCACTGCCCAGATCCGCTTAACGTCAGCAAAGATGTGAAGGCCTGGTGTTCGGTCTGAAATGTGAAGTGCGGCCTATACAATTGCATGTGCCATTGTTTGCATGCACAAACCCAGGCTAGAGTCTCCCTCTCCCTCATCGAGTGTTTTGGTTAAGTGACCCTGAAACAAACACCACTGGACGCTCTGTCCGGTACTGAAGTTTGGAGAGGACATCACCAAATGCAGTGCTGGATGCATCCAAAGTTATGAATCCAGGGGCGCTGCAGGCCAAAGTGGACAAGCACAAGTGGGGAGATAAGCTTTGATTTAAGCTGATAGACTGAGATGGAGAGACTGTTCCATAATTCTACTCAACAGATTGAAACACAAAAAGTTTTACAAGTTCATACCTCTCAACTTTTGACGACAGTTGAGAGTGAGATTGTGTGGGGGGGGGGGGGGGGGGGGGGGTGCTGTTGGTCGATTCAAGACGGTCCGACGGTGTGGGGGGGGGGGGGGGGTGCTGTTGGTCGATTCAAGACGGTCACTATTTTAAACGGACTTTGCTTTGATTTTACAGTTCGTAATAAAACATGACGACTTACCATTTAATTCGCACGCAACACGGACCGTAGAAGTGTTTCACTTTGGATGAGGGAAACTTGTTTGCGCGCCGGCGGTCCTTGCAGCTGTGTTCCCTCTACTACTGGACGTGCGGAAACCATTGTACCGCAAATTGGTTCCGCCATGACGCGAAGCGTCGGGACGCGTGCATTTCAAGAGTGAGATTTTGATTGTAAGATTGAGATTTTCAAAGTAATGCGTGTGAGCGTGTGCAATTGATGAAATGCGTGTGTCACACGGTCAATGCGTGAGAGTTGAGAGCTATGCAAGTTGTATGAACATCCCTGTACTTAAAATTAAATGGTCCCCTTAAATGATAACCCCTTCCTTTCAGTCAATAACTTTTAAATATTACTTGGTAAAAATTTGTTTTTTGCTTCAGTGTTTGAAAGTACTAGCATGGGAAAATGTGGGGTTGGATGATTTATTTGTAAAAAACTGAAGCCATTCAGAACAATGTCTGCCACTCTACCCTGAAAGAGAGGAGGAATTAACCGATCTGGGACATCGTGTGCTTCTTTTTGTCAAGCCAGCAGCACTATTTCTTGATCCTTCTTTTTCTGTGTCTTAGCTTTCAAGTGATGGTAAATATCTCATGCTAACAGTGTTCTGCAAACAGAACTGCTCTTTGAAAGACAGATGCTTTTAGAGTTAACTGCAATTTATCCAGTGCAAGACTAGTTTGTTTGTATACCACCATTCATTCACAACTGATTAAAACAAATATCAAAGAGATGATAAAAGAAAATATTCCCATTACTGGAAAGCTTCAACTAGCAAATAAGTTTTTTCATCCTAATTTAGAGGAGCAACCAGGTTTGACACATCAGCAGTTTTCATATTTACAATATTCATATATATAGGACAATTTCTATAAAATTCATGCAGTAAGTGAAACTTTAGGTACAAATTTCCCTCTGTGAAGGTTTTGTGAGTTAGATGGATGCGCAAACATTGGTTTATTCCCTACTTTGGAGTGCAAAGCAGGGAAGTGACTGAGAAGCTACTTCTAAGCAGCTAGCTTAGCATTCACCAGCATTATAAAGCTGTCATTAATTTTACGGCTCATTGTGCAACAGTGAGCTGAACAGGTGGCACTGAGCTAAATTGCACAATAATGTTAGATAAAATTAAAGGGACATTGTGTAACTAAATTGGCTTTTTATTAGCAAAAATTAAGTATTGCTATATAAATACATATTTTGGCCAAATTAATCAAAAATCGCATCAAAAATGAAAGCGTTGTTATAGCTTAAAATGAGTAGTTTAAAAATACATAGGTGTTGTGCACCCATTGAAAGGCACCATGTTGCCATTTGTTATTACAGTAGTCGAAAGGGGACAAACGTATTAGCCTTACACGTTTTACCTGTATATGAAGAGTGTTGTCGGGGGGGAGGAGTATAAAACTTAGTTCACTGTAGATCTTTGTACTTGCCGTTTTCTGTTGAAATGGAGGACTATCCATACTCTTTCGCCTAGTGAGAGGGAAGAGAAAGTAACCAAAACAAGAAAAAGAAGTAATAACCGGGAGAAAACGAGAGTCTGTATGGAAGTAGCTTTTACCAGGTGGAGACAATACATGAAGGAGTGGGGCTTCAAAATGGATGCGGAGGTTGCAGGATTTGTGCTGGACGAGTAAGTAATTCAATATAACAGAGACGTTTATTTTGGTTTTATATTAGAAACAGGGCAGTGTCTGGTCTCCATTAAGTGTGGAGTGCATCTCTCCCCCCCTCTTCGTCCGGCTCCCCTCTGTTGACTGGCACCTTGACCCACAGGTAGGGTGGTCCTTGGTGTCTGGGGCTGGGTGTTGGGGTGTGTGCTGACTCGTGCTTCGCAGAGCCTCAGCTCTTTGGCTCTTTCGGGGACCCTGCTGGGGGGGGTTGTCGCCCTCGGGTCTCTGGGGGTCTCAGGTCACACTGCTGGATCCGCTCTGGCATAGCTGGCCGCCGGCGTATCCCGCGGGCTCGTCGCTGCAGCTCCCGGGTGCTTTGGCACTGTTGCTGTTGGGGAGTTTCCTGAGGCTCTCCTCTGCTCTTCCCTGGGATGGCGGAGGCAGCTATCCCTGTGTTGGTCTTTCTTGGGCTCCTTTGCTCTGGGGGTCCTGTTGGACTTCTGGGGTTCTAGTTTTCCCGGGTGTCTGCCTCGGTGCTCTGGGGGACAGGTCTATGGCTCCCCACAACCACTATAAAGCATTTTTCGTATGGATAAACCTTACATACACAAGTGCACTCTTGCAAACACCTACAGCTTCTTGAATTCAGGTGCTTACAGATTCCCTTCTATACAGAAACCCCTATCATAAGCTTTAGCTGTCACTTGTGTTAAATAATATTACGTATTTTTCAGTTATGGTATCAAGCCGTTGGTTGTTTGTACCTGTAATACTTTATCGGTTGGTTTTGCTTCTTTTTTTTATATCTGTCTTTGCAGGTGTAGAAGCAGACTCCATGGATGCTTTCTTTCTTTCTTTCTTTCTTTCTTAGTATGGCTGTCACAATCCACAAACACAATAAGTACAATGACAATAATAATAACACGTTCCATGCAAAAAAAAGAATAGGAGTAGGTTACCTTGTACTCAATTTTTCCTCTACTTATCTCATCTTTTTCTCTTTATATATCAAGCGGAGTACTATGGCAAAAGCAGTAATGCTCCACTTGTGAACGTAGTTATGTTGGACAGCAATTCTTAATGCTACACTGCCAGACAGGACAACAAAACATTTACAAAGAGAAATATGGCAATGTAGTCTAGCAACGACTCTGTCCTCTTGGCAGAGATGGCTAGTTTGTTTGTCTCTGTTTCCCTCTCACTTCATCATATGACCTCTGAATCTGCTGTTCACCAAAAAACATTTCACACAATGACCATAGCTATTAGCCATTAGCAGTAGCTTGGTACCACATAGATGGAGGACATACTTGTTGACATTATCACATGTATGACAATCCGTGGCTTCTGTAGTAGTTATTGCACACTTAACAGCAAGGTTGTTTGTAATTCATTTAGCGCACCACATGATAACTATAAATCTTACAAACTCGGGCTTTAAAACAATTAAACTAGAATCATAAATTAGCACATTGAAAGGCTTCAAGTGTTTGCTGTGGATAGAGCTGTTTGTTTTGTTTATATGATGTTTGATGGGCGAAATGTGAGAATAGATAATTCTCACAGTGGACATATAAAGTTGTACAGCTATAAAAGACTAACTGTGGCTGAACCTTCAACAAAATATTAAAGATATTCACCAAACAAAGAAGGAAACAGTGTGAAATCATACCATTCAGCATTGGGTGTTTTCTGTACAAACTCCCATCTCAAACATTAGGAAAATAGAAAGCGCCTGCAAAAACACTCATTTTATGTGGGAACTAAAGCATACACATATTGTTTAATCAGTTTGTTTGCAGAAGGGGTAAATTGACGGTGAAACAAACAGTTTACTGACATTTCAACACAAATTTAAAAATCCTTAGTAGACAAAGCCTAAAACAAGCAAGAGAATAAAAAAAAAACTCAGCTGTCAATATATGACCCATTGGCCAGTCAAGAAGAAATTAGTGAGCGAAAAGACTTCAACTTGAATGTTAGACTAAAAAGTGTAAATGTAAGTGGAGCTTTTTCCAGTGAGGACCAGGAAGAGAGAAGAAATGTTAACCAGGAGGCAGTAGACCAAGCAGACCAGCACCCTACCCAGGTACAGTATTTAATCACACTCTGTGGCCTGCTCAGTCCGTCTGTAATTATATACAGTGGGGAATTTCTGATTAAAATTGTAATTAAAACAAGATAAAATCCTGGTTCTGACCAGGATTGTCAGTCTGATCCACCTTTGAGCATTAGCTGTAGTTTTCAAAGGAGCAAAGGAATAAGCTGCTACACATACCAATGATGTTCACGCAAAAATCTAATTTTCTAAAATCTAAAATTCTCAAAATGTCCTTAAATAATAATAAATAAATAAAACCTAACTTGAAAACATTGCACAATGCACCTTTAACAATACATGCTTATTGCAGTATAATCCTCTGTTATACATTGAAACAATAAACAAAGATTTTCACTGATATACAGTATAATTTACCTTAATTTCTTCATAAATGCTAATATATATATATATATATATATATATATATATATATATATATATATATATATATATATATACGCACACCACATACAGGAATCATAGGCTTTTACCTTAAAAGTGTGGTTACTGTTCTCGCTGGTTAATGATACACATCCATCCATCCATCCATCCATCCATCCATCCATCCATCCATCCATCCATCCATCCAGTGAAGCCAAAATAGTAAGTTAGCTTGTTGACTAGAACACAGGCTATCACATGCCTGTTGATATAATGCCATGATAAGATTACAGTATTTGTCATTAAATTACAGTAATGTAATATGTTCTTTCTGACAAAAAGAACAAAAAAGATCAGCTGTTGAAAAAGATTTTATGCTTTGGAGACATGTAATCATTGATTGTCGTATAAAACACTTCAAAGCTGAATTAAATCAGATACTTCTGCCTTGGTTTCATAAGCCTCCACCATTTCCTAATCAAATCGCTTTCATCAAGGGCTCATCTAGTTGTTGGGAACTATGTTAATGTGTTAAAATGAGCAAAGGATTCACCGATGTGGCTGCAATCAGCACTGACTTTCATTACAGTATGATGGAAAATAAAGGGAAGGCAGCAAAGAGAAAGAAGAAAAAAACAGGGGAATTATGCGTCAGCGGCAGGAAAAATGTTCTCTCTAATTAAATCAAGCGTGCCCTTCACTTTACTACACTTCCATATCTTGTTTTGATCTGGTGGTGGCTGCTGGTAACCTGCGCAGGACGTCTGAAAAATAGTCCTTGAATTAGATTACACTCTGTTCCTCTCTGTTTTCATCTGCCTCCTTGAATGGAAATGACTCAATAAGGTTTGTTTCAGGCAGACTGCAGTCAGACCTCAGAATGGTGACTGCAGCTACACACTTCAAATAAAAGCTTAAGCAGCGCATTTTAACGAGGCTTAAAAAAAACACGTTAATTAATCCTCTCCTCGGTTTGCAGTATTTCCAGGAAGGAAATGTACATTTTATATTCGGATGCCAAAAAGCATTGGATTGTGAATGATTAATACAGTTTGATGACTTATACAGAATTTATCAGGAAGTTTCTGTCATCTTTAACCCAGTGCACTTATCCTGCTGTCTATTGTCAAACAAACACTCACATGCAGAAAAATCATACCAAAATTCTCATTTTGAGCATAGTTAGATTTTTTTTTACAGTTTGTGTTAGATGTCTGAAGAAAGCTTGTTAGGTTTATCATCCAATGAGGGGCTGGTTTTAAGTTGCTATACTGTTCCCTCAGCACTTATTGTGTATTTAAACAAACCTTTGCCCATTTTATGTATTATGGCAAAAAAAACTCTGTGTATCTTAAAGAAAATGTATATGCCAGAGCAACACAACTAAGTACATGATTGTGAAGTGGAAGGAAAGGGATACATTGTCTTTAACCTTTTTCACAAATCTAAATCTGAAAAGTGTGGCATGCATTTGCATTCACATCCCCTAAAGGAAATAATAAAATCACCTTCTGCTGCTGCTGCACATCTATTGGGTTATCTCTCATCCAGTTTTGCGCACACAGATTTTTTTTTTTACCTATCCTTTGCAAAATAGTTAGAGTTCAGTCAGCTTGGATTGAGAGCATTTCTAAACTTTAATACCTAAGTCTTGCCATAAATTCATGTTAATCCTATTTTTTATTTAATAAAAGTGTTTAAATATAATTCTGCATCAGTATCTTGTTAGTAATTTGAATGTTTTCATATTCTCAGGGGGTGTATTTGACATAAACATACCTTTATCTAAATTTCATTCTTAGTGGGGTTAAAAGGATATTCATTCACAAGTTCCTACTAAGTGAAGGCACTGTCCTCACATTAAAGTCAAACAATTGAGGATGAGTAAAGTATAAATATAAATAGTAACTTGTATCTCCTGTAAACTGTTAGTTTGGCAATCTTAAAATAACGTTCCCAGGCCCCCGTCCAATGTACTACATTCCAATCTCATTTACCTCTTTAGCTACTTAGTACAGGTTCTACGTAATGACTGTAGGATTAACCTGCATGATAGGCTAGAATGCAATTAAAAGGATACGTGTTCTTCTATTTAACTTTTTGGTAAACCTTTTTCTATTCCACCACACATCTATTGATCAATAAAAAATGTTATTGAATTATCGTCCGGCCCTACTTGACCCTGTTCACCTCCACAGCTTTCTCCCTAAGCTGTCTGTGGTGTTCCTTGGTCTTCATGATGTGTTTCTTTCCCACAGAGGCTCTCTAACAAACCTTTCAGGTATTCTCTGAACAGCTGGATTTGAAAGGCAACGTTGGCAAACTTTGAGCCTAACGACTCTTCATTGTTGGACCGATCAGTTCCAGGTGAATCTACATGTGAATCCAGGCTCTAACGAGGCCTCGCCATCAGGTCTATGAAGCTAGGAACTCCACACTACTCCAGACATTTTGAACTGAGAAAGCTTCCTGGATGGGAAGAGAAACATCTTCAGCTTCAGAATAGAAGTCCAGTTGTTTTATTTTTTAACCTTTTTTGGATTGATCATGACCTGGATGACTGGGAATATTCACGAACATGCTGGATTTAAAAGGACTGAATACTATTGAGAGGTGGTGTATGTGCGAATGTGGTCTGAGATCACCCACAAACATACTTTTATTGCTTTGGCGTGACTCGTCTCAGAAATGAGAAACACAGCATGAAACTGTAAGTGTTGGGATATGAAATCTTCACTCACTGCCTGTAATCAAATCTACCCTGTAAGAAGGCAAATTTGCACACATCATATCAGAGCATAAAATGCCAGTTCTTGTGACATAAAAATGGGATCTTGATAAAAAATGTACTAAGTTTTTCCAAAAATACAGTGGCCTATATACTATATACAATTAACCTGGTATAAAAACAAAAACAAATCCATTGGGGGAAAAAAAGGGGAGGGGGAATCACTCGATAACCTTGTTGTAGAAGTGCAACCAGAAGTGTATATCACCCTAAAGTAATATTTAAACAAGTTTTGTTCAACCACCTTTTATTTCAATTTTATAATTCCATGTCCTTTGGAAAGAGTCTATCAGAGTTCTGGATTCTGGCTAAGTCTTTCCAAAACTTTAATTCCTTCCTCAGTCACATGAAAACAAGAGACTGAAGTCATTTGTAGAACATAAGCAGTACAAAGCAGTTCCTTCAAGATTGTTGTTGGCCTCTTGGCAGCCTCTCTGACCAGTTTAATTTTTGTTTTTTTGTGATGGTGGGTGGTTTCCTATCTCAGATAGAATCCACCTTTAAGAAAAAAAAAAAACATCCGTTGCAGGCCATGCAATAACAGCAACATACAAGGCAAAAACATCTTCACAAAACACTCCTAGCAGTGTTTGGAAGCCTTCTTGTGTGTGTTTTCTACCTGGGCCATGCCAGCATGAGGGGGTTAAAGTCAACCTACTACTGTCACAATTGTGAGCAACTAAGGCAACATCCACACAAAGTCAAATACTGTATCCGCACAGAAAAGTTTGTGCATAAAGATGAAACCGCACCAAGCTGGAGGAGCTGTAATAGGCATTGTATTACCCATGCCTTGCCAGCGAGTGGGGCTAATGCTGCCATAGATGTAGAGAAGGAAGAAGAAGAAAGAAGAGCAGAGCGAATACAACGAATGCAGGAGAGAGAACAGAGGTGTGCCAGTCCACACAAACGCAGTAGAGGAGTAGAATTTTTTAGTGTAAAAGCCACAATAAATTGTAGACTGTCTAAAACACAACCACAACTCTGAAGTCTCCCGTTGTTGTTGTTTGTACTCGCACATGCGTGCTACGGAAGAGGCCAGGTCTACGTTGGCTCGCCATGTGAAAACACACCAGTTTGTATGTTGGGATGTTCAGACAGCAGCCGCGGGGGTGGCTTCGACCTTTCCCACTCTGGGAGCAAGTGTAAAATGTTGTAGGTTTCGCAGTTACTTCTTCTGTAAGAGGCCCACTAGCTGACCAAAAAGCTTGTTGGATGTAGCCAAACCCATCCTCGTGTGGATGGACCCTAAGAAATGCAGTCAGGGCCCTGTCAGGGCCAACTTCTGCAGGAGTTAGCAACCGCTGCAGCTTAAGGCTTTGATGCTTCAATGACAGATGTCGTCCGTAAATAGCTAGCCAGGGTTAAGGCAAAACTCATTAGCACAGCTGCAGAGCATTATTAGGCACATCATTTCTTGCCATTGTTGCACACTGGATAGGTTGTGATGGAGCACATTAAGACAAATCACCAGACCAAAGGTAGTTTCATAAGGACCGGTGATATTTGATAAGGCGACTTTTCCCATCAATGCAATTTTACCCTTTAGAGCTGTGGATGTTCCAAACACATTTTATGTGTAATCCTTTATGTCAGCACTGCTGACTTCCAATACAAGTCTCCTTTGCTTCTGTGATGCCGGTGTGATTTTTTTCATGCTGTACAGATACAGTACTAAAGAGCACAATACAGTACTGCATTGTGGTTTGAAATCCATGATGTGTAATAATGCTGTCCTCTTGTAAAGCTAAATATTTTTCTTTTTTGCATCCATTTCAGGGTATCTCCACAGGTGTATAAGCAAATAATGATACCTCATAAGGGGAAGAAATCTGATCTTTACTTTAGAATATACTCTAGCTTTTTGGCATGAAGTTTTTAGGAAAAACATTGTTGCGCATATTTATCTTTCAGCCTACCAAGGATATACACGTAGACCCATTTTGTTGGATTTAAAGATTTACCCAAAGCCTTGGTTTTTGCTATGTATCATATTGGGCCACATAGCACTTTTAACAGCATCAGATCACAATCACCATAATACTATGGAGTTCACAGTAATTCAGGTCAATTCAGTTCAGCTTATTTATTCAGCGCCAACATACATGAAATGTCATTGCAATTCATTTACAGGACAATATACAGAAATATGTAATTCAACCAATCCAATTAATAAATTTATAATACAATGGGTGACATTCTGTTTTAATCTTACTTTTACCTTCACAGTGCAGTCAAGTTTATATGCTAACTTAGCTAAGTAATCTAAGGAAATCCAGCCAGTTGCATATTGTTACTAACTTTCTAGCAACTCGGGCATGTGGGTGGAGACAGCATAAAAGGAACAACCCTCTTTTAACAAGAAGGTACCTCCAGCATAACGTGACTCACTATGAGCCAAGTGTATCATTTATATAACAAGAACATGAAGGTTTTGGTGGAAATTACTCAGCATATTGTGCCCTGCAAGGAAGAGAGACAGCCAGAAAACAGAAAGAAAAACCTGAGAACATAAAGTTAATGGTAGTAATAAGCACAGATAATGTTAACTGGCTGAGGATATCCTAAGCCACTCTAACTATAAGCTTTGTCAAAAAGGAAAGTTTTAAGCCTAGTCTTAAAATCAGACAGGGTGTCTGCCTCACGGACCAAAACTGGGAGTTGGTTCCACAGGAGAGGAGCCTGATAGCTAAAGGATCTGCCTCCCATTCTACTTTTAGAGACTCTAGGAACCACCTGCAGACCTGCAGTCTGAGAGCGAAGTGCTCTGTTAGGAACATACGGGGTAATCAGAGCTCTGACACATAGAGCAAAGGGATTATTTAGGGCTTTAGACCTAACAACAGTCATTTAAAATTCTACTCTGTATTTCACAGCGAGCCAATGAAGAAACGCTCAAATTAAATCGGTGAATTCAACAAGAACCCAATATACAGATGAAAATGCATTCCACTTGGTGCAAGAAGGTCCCAACTCCTATGCATACAAGTATTTATTCTCAATTTATTTTTGCAGTGACATCAAAACAGACTGTTGCGGGTAATTTTGCATTGCCGTATTGGTAGCAGCAGTGGCGATTCAATCAGTGATGAGGAAATAAGGTGGATAAGAAAAGGAAATAAAGCAGAAGATTTCTTTTTCTTATAATATAGAAACTGACCCCATGTGATAAGATGTGTAATCTCAGCAAATATGGAGACGCTAATTAAGGCTGAAAGTTCCATCTTCTTATATAATATTTTGAAATGAAAAGGATTCTGAATAAATGAAACATGTTTTGACCTTTTATGTAACATTTTAACCCTTAAATCTAACAATGGTCCATCTCTGTGGTTACTGACCTGAAACCGAATAGTCATTTATCAACGCATTTTGTGATTTGAAGCTTCTAACAGTCTACTACTGATTTCAAAGGAAGGACGCTAAGACCATGGCTATACTGTATCTTGAGGAAAATAATAAAAACCTCCTGTAAAGATGATTTTATGGGCTTACACTCTTGCTGAATTCACAAATTCAAAAGGAAAATATAATCTCGGTTTTTAATTCTCTCCAGAACTGCTTCAACAGCTTTGATCAGCCGAGAGGTTTCTGCAGAATTGCTGGGGCTTTTTGACATTAAATAATTACAACAGTCCACCTATAAACCAACAAAAGCTTGCATAGTTTTTCTGCATCACTATGGGACAGGATATTTCTTATTTTGGCAACATTGCAGAGGTGAAAGAAGGAAGTCCTAGAAAGCTGTTAAATATGGGATTTAACTGACATTTCCTGATCAGAAATGTTTCCACAGTTCTTCACTTTATTACCAGACACCTCGTCAATGCCATCCAGACTCAGTAATAAGCATTTTTTTTTCACTAAAGTGCAAAGCCGATGACACACCGTACGATTGGTTAATGTTATGGAAAATGGCAAATGAGGAGTTACTAAACAGTGCTTAACATTTAAGCACTCTCAGTGTAACTGGGAAGACATTTGCTAAATGATACAATTCAAAACAGACCTAAAATAATTAAACTACGGGAACTGGTTTCTTAATTAAGCTCAACAGTGTATCTCACTGATTGCTCATATTTCTGATGTATTTTAAATGATTCAATGATTTTTATTTCAAACTATTCGCTCAAACTTATTAAATCTGAATTAAACCAAGTCTGGATAAAAGCATCATGATGAACAAAGAATTATGAATTCTAGTTTCCTTCTGGGGCATCCGATCATCGGGTGCTGATGTGGTTTAACGTAGGAACCTTATTTAATCCAAAATTTATTTTGGATTAAAGCTAAACATTTCAGGGATCTGATCTTCAAGCATCTTTGTTCTCCCTTTTTGCCTCAACATGGTGCTACATCGTGCCGACAAATCCACAGATCATCACCAGATTGTGCCAGGATGATGGGAAGGTTAGTCGTTTTGGTTGTACTTTTTATTCATGGCAGTTTTCTTGAGCTGAATTGTGAGCAGGCTAAGCCCACTCCCTTGGATGAGAAGCGACCCCATAAATATATTGTATTGGGAGGATTTGCTGTTTGAGTACCGCATAATTCCCAAAGTTATTTTCCCCCCGAACAAGTGAAAAGAAGTATTCATCAGAGAAAATAACAGCACCAGCCGTCTGCTGTCCATTGTCATACTTCCTGGAGGACTGCAGGCTTTCTTTGATGTTCTTTTCGGTTGGATAAAAAGTCCCTTTTTCTGTGTTTCTTGTCACAAGGCTCTTTTTAAAACTCGTCACCCTGCTGCGCATGAGAGATGTACACATATCCATCTGTTGGCAATGTTGAACACGCTGCACTGGTTGCATCACAACTCACTCCTCGGTTGGTAATTGTTCTAGTGTGGTGCTCGCTGGACATCATTAAGCTCCTTTAGAATCACGTTCTGCAATAAACATGCACTGACAAAGCCCCTCATGTGGATCATTTTGTCCTTCACGTCTTTGAAGTTGATAAACTGAGGTCACAGGCGGTGTGTACTTTCAGAACGTGCAGCTGAGATTGCGGAACCAAAGTGGCAAGGTTTGAAACTCGTTGCATTCACCTGAGCAATAAAATATGTGTGGGGGATTTCCCTCTAAAAGTAATGTTGTGCCCACATGCATGCTGTCCAAAGGGATGATCAGTATATTTCTTAAACTAGAGGCACACTAGAGAACCGTTCATCGGTTCTGCTTTCTCTGTAGTTTGTGTGAAGCTAATTTTGTGTTTGTTTTGAATCACATCACCACACCACAGTCATCCTGTATCCCTGTAGCTCATGGTACTCATAGGTTTGATACTAGCTCTAGAGGAGTATTGATGGGTCAACTTCAACCCTCCATTCTATGTCGAGACCTTTCAGCTGATAAAGAAGCACAACTTTTGCAAGCTGTTTCTTTGTTTAAAGTGGAAGAATATAAATGATCTACTTTTGCTCTTCCGTTAAGAGTTATGCCTCGTCTTTTCCACCCTACAACTCTCTGCGTAACATACTGCTTGAACCAAAAAACTAATTCAACTGCAGTAGCCACCGTTCAACCCTCAAAGGCCAGGACTAAGACGGTTTTAAGATAAATGTTGCAGAACTAAAGAAGTTGACATAGACATTTTAAAAACTGGCACAGTCACAGTAAAGTAGGCCCAGTTAATCTGCAAAAAATGTTGATATTGGTGTGGATTGCACTTCAGGTTCTATGTTCCCATCACTGGCTTTTGGACCTGGACCCAGGTAATACTGGGTTCTATAAATCAGACCAGATGTCAGCCATTGTTAGCATTTGGTTTGGTTTGTTGTCCAGCAAAAAAAAATAAATAAAAAATACAAAAAAAAAAATCCTCTTTACATGTTATCAGTTTTAGCCATTGTTCAATCTGTTTTGCATGCACACTATAAAGTCTCCGCCAATAATTCCTCTTTAACAGCTGATTTAGTTTAAATAAGTGCAATGAGACTGGTTTGATGGTTCATCATTAATGGGAGTGCCCTCCGCTGAGAGGGAATAGATTTAATAACTACGAGCATGTTATGCCTCATAATGTTTTCTAACGTATCATGCATTTTCAGGAGCCTGATCGCATTAGTCATTTTCTTCCAATGTGGTGTGTGTGTGTGTGTGTGTGTGTGTGTGTGTGTGTGTGTGTGTGTGTGTGTGTGTGTGTGTGTGTGTGTGTGTGTGTGTGTGTGTGTGTCTGTGTGCGCAAAATGAAGAGGAAGATTAAAAGATGTGTCTTTGGAGAGTTCAAAAATCCTATTGAGACCATATTATTAACTTTTTCTTGACCCACAGTCTGTGCTGCAATAATGCTTTTGTTTGTCAGTTTTTTATTAAAACTGATAAACCACTCAGGTTGCCTGAAAGTGTTCGGCAAGCTACATAAAGCATGATCTGGCCAGACAGATGGATGGGGGATAAAGCCTTGATATTCATGATCTTTTTGTTACAAGCAGTGCCTTGAAAAAATACTTATACCCGTGGATTTATTTTTTTGACATTTTTTTAAGTAACAGCAACAGACTCCAACATTTTGGGATTTTGAGATATGTGATAGGCCATGTCAAAGGGGTGGAAGGACAGTTATACATGGTTTCCCAGTTAATTTACAAATGTTTTAAAATGTAAAGTTACATTTTAACATTGAAGGAGGTAGGATGGAGGTAGGACACAACCTACCTCCAGTCACAAGCAGCCAGCCCTTCTATTTAACTTCAACTGGGCTGTTCTAGGACGTGAATATTATTTAATCCAAGACCTTCCACTGTAGCTCTGGCTGGTTGTTTAGGGTTGTAGCCTTCTAACAGGATTAGTCCTGGTTTTTTGCCTGTGTTTAGCTCTAGCCATCTTCTCATCAAACTGCAACCATGTTTACAATCCCTGCTGAGGAACAGCATCCCCACAGCATGATGCTGCCACTACCTTGTTTCCCCATGGGGATGTTTCCTTCAGTGTTAGTTTGCAGGCCACAAAAAAAATTAATTTATCAATGCCTTTTCCATAAAATCAATTATTTTAGACTGCACAACTAACACTTGTTCATAGCTGTTTCACGCATTTTCCCATTGGAGCTGTGGATCTCTGCAGCTCCTCCAAAGTTATCATGGATGTCTTTATTGCTTTATTATCTCCTTACCCAGACTGTTAGTGGACAGCCATGTCTTAGTAGGTTTTCAGTTGTGCCATTCTCGTCTCCATTCTCAGATGATGGATAGAAGAGAGCTCTAAGAAGCTTGCCTCCATAGAACAGCTGCTTTTATACGGAGATTACGTTACACACACGTGGTGTCATGTTCTGGGATGAAAACCCTTTTAAGGAAACGTAAACTTTTGGAGACACAAGAGGTGACCACAAAGTAGAAATCAACAGAGAGCAACAGGCGAGGACAACGTGGAGAGAACTGCCATGACTTAATGACAAGTCAGTGACAGGAGAATCTGTTGAGGAGTGACTGAAATGAAGGAGTAAATAAATGCTATGGAGGTAGTGACTGGAACCAGGACCAGGTGAGTACAAGGATCAGTGTGCATAGCAGCCGAATTAGGGCACGGACAGAGGAGCAGCAACAGGGAGGAAAACACTGGAATTAGGCAACAGAAAACATGAAAATGGAAAAGTCACAGTCCATGGAGCTCATTTAGTTGTTTCAAAGTAAAAGAGGCTGAATGCCACTGCACTCCATGCTTTTCACAGTTTAATTTGGGAAAAATGTTGGAAACCATCACTTTCCCTTCATAGTGCTGCACTGATTTGTGTTGGTTTTTAATCCCAAGAAATAAACCGAAGCCTGTCAATGTAACGTAACAAAGGTCAAAGGGTGTGAATACTTTGGCCAGGCTTTGTTTGAGAGCATCTGCGTGAACATAAAATAGTTGTCGGCAAGCTAGCCGTCGCACGATTAAACCCAGTTACTACATGAACATAATCACATAGTGCCTGAAAGCTTCAGAGCGGACAGAATTCCACAACTTCTGACGGCTTAAAAGCACATCCGCAGAACGCGTGTTTCACCGTTTCTGCTCTGCCTTCTGGCAGCGCGCTTTTTTTTTCTTTTCTTTTTTTTTTTTTTTTTGGAGGGGATATTTACATTTTCATTAGCATAGTAAAAAGCTTATTTGCATGTTTTAGTAAAGTCAGCGCTCAAGTTTGCAGAATCTGTTCGTTTAGCTGCAGCAGCTTAATCAGGCTGGCAGAGCTCCTGAAATCACATTTACAGTTCGCTTCTCGCTCACCTAACAGCATGTAAAAATAATACCGCCCAGCACGATTTGTTTTCAACAAAGGAGGAGTGGAGGGCTTTGAATCACATCCAGGTTATGAAATAGATTTTTTTTTTTTTTTGAAATTTTGATTTTGTTGCAGAGCCTCTGTAACACTTGCACGACATGGTGTTGCTTCCTGAGGTCCCTCTACTTTATGCTTCTCTCCCTACTTTTCATTATCCTTACAAATCTCCCAGTGTGCTAACAAGCCGCTCCGCTCAGTAAGTGAACAGACGGAGCTCGGAGGAGGGGGGGGGGGGGGGGGGTATGATCAGAGAGACTCGGAGCTCTTGGGTTGGTGTGTGCTCGGAGATTCACATCTTTTTTTTTTTTTTTCCTCCACATACAGCTGGGGCTCAATTAGTGTCCATTTTTGCTAATTAAGTACACTCTGTCTGAATCAGTGGTGCAAAGACTCATGTTGTTTGTCAAATCATACGCTGTATCCGGCTTGCTGCCCCTGAGGCAGGCTGGAGGCCCTTCTACAGTACAGTGCTCCCCTCTTCCTTTCTTCCCCCTTCTTCTTGATGTGTTCAGAGATGAAGAGGGGAAATAAAGAATTCCCTCTGGTTTTCCATTGCACGCGAGTATTCTCTCCCCCAGTCCTGTTGATCCGAAAACCCTACTTCCACGGAGGCTGCCTTTAACAAATGAGGAGAGGGTAAGTGTGTCGATATTAGTCCCCCTACGTGATCCTCTTCCTTTTCAGCTGGACCTTTGATCCTGTGCGCCCGTTTATGTGTGACACTCGTTACCGTGGCGCTGTGCTAAAGCGTGGTTAAAGGCATGGCGGAGGAGTTTTGTGCATATTTCCTTAACAATGTGCCGCAGAGGAAGCTCAGCGGAGCAGATAAATCCTTAAGTATTTGAAGAAGAGACCCACAGTCACAGACATTTACAGTGTGAAAATACCCTCACTAGTGTCTGAAGTTAACACTTTGTAGTATGATATGTGTTAAATTGCTCTCCCAGAGAGAATCGGCTCCAACGCTGTCAATCTCTGCACTCCATCTGCGTACGGCATTAATTTCTGAGACATAACCACGCTCCTTCTGCAGTAGGGTCAGACTTCTCCAAAATGATCTGTCAACCCCTTCATCCCATGTCGCACTCTTATCAATGGTGCACACTTCCCTCTCCACTGTTGCCATGGCTACGGTTTTGGCAAGGATGAGCAGTATCAAAAGCGCTCTGGAGTTTAGCGAAGGCTCCTCTCCACACTTACCTTTGTTATGTGGCTGTAATCCTTTCCTTCTTGATCTTCTTTTGATGGAGACATTAAACCTGAAGGAATTCAGCCTGTACCTCACAAAACCCCGCGCCGCTGTTTGACCGGCTAAGACGACGATTCTCTGCGGACATATGCTCCAGTCCGGCTCGGCTGCTCTCTTCGAGCTAACAGATACCACCTCATTATCTGCAGTCCACAGATTGGGCAAGCACGGCTTTCTTCTGCTCATAGCTTTGAAGCTCAAAAAATGAAGAAAAAAAAATACAAAAATCAAAACAAAGAAATTCACAAACTCTGCAAAAAACAGGACTGCTTCATGCCAAATTAAGACTCAAAGACTTTGCTGGGGGAAAAAAAGCCTTTGCAAAATAAATGCATCTAGAGTTGAAAAGGAGTCAGGCTTACCTCTTGGAAAAACATCAGATCACTGAGTCAGACGGCCAACATTTACACCTATATGAGTTTGGTGGCAGCTAATATTGCTAATTAGTGCTAATATAAAGTACAGCTCAGGCTGTTGGGAAAGTAATTTTACATTTTCAGGTCATGAACCAAAGTACCAGACAATATAATTTGATCCTGATCAGACTGCTCGAGGAGTCATTTGACATTTGTTGAGGAAGAACAATGAAAAACCGGCTGTAATAATCATGGGGTTACTGATGGCCGCTGGATTTATGCTGTGGAGACATTTAACTCAGAACCTCATTCACACGATATTTAAAGTGTACATAGGGCATTCACACTAACAACGTAAGCATGAACGACTCGTATTCATGCTTCATTCTGATTCACGCTCATGCTGAACGTTATGCCCTTTGTTGCAAGCTGGGACAAATATCCTGAGGTTTAATGAAATGTCTGGGATGTCCTTTGGTAAAAAAATACAACTACTCTGTTCTGCTCCGTCCTTTCATTCTTTCAAGCTCATTCCTATAGCTTCAAGTAACCATCCAAACAGCTATTTACACACAAGTTACACTTAATAAACCATGAAGCAGGTTGTTGCAGCTTGAGAGAGGAAACACTATTGAGTGTTTATGCCTGAGAGCTTACATTAGCATGCAACAAAAAGATAAAAATACCCTTTTTTATCTCATTTATTTGCATTTCACCTAACTGTAGTTTGGCCCAGACAGTTGGTACTGATCTGTCTTGTAGGTACAGCCTAAGTGGGAGTAATGGTCTAAACTTCTCCAGTCTGGGTCACACTGCAACCGCTTACAATGCCTCACCAACGTATTCATAACTGTTCAATTTGTCACATTACAGCCACATGCGGTTTATCTTATCAGGATTTTAAACAAAAGACCAGCAGAACGTAGAGCATGATTGTGAAGTGTGTGAAAAATAATACATGGTTCTCATTTGTTTTATTTTATTTTATTTTTGTCTTTACAAATAAAATCTGAATAATGAAAGTTGCTCTTCTATGTACTATGGCTGTCTTTGTTTGATATTAAAATAAGTTTGTAACCAAAGGACAAAACCAAAGAATCTGTCAAGGGGCAATTTTTTTCACAATAGTGTACTTGAACAATATCACTAAAATCGTGAATATGCTGTTAGTAGTTTAGCAAAAGGACATGAGCAAAAAGAGTGTTAACCCTTTTCAAGGTTCACGTCTGTTGGACTGTACATCAGGTCAGCGGCGTTACAACTACCCCTCTCATCCCTGGTGGAAGAGTTGTAAAAGGTAGCTGGAGAGTACGACAGTAATACCCTATAAATCCATGAAACACTCTGAGAGTGTCAGAGTAGTGTCGTTTTTTAGAGGCTAGGAGTTGAATGTGGCATCAGACATCCAAATATTTGCTTTCAACCAAAACAAACCAAGAAGATCCTGGGCTCAAATCTTGGCCTGGATCTTTCTGAGTGGACCATGCATGTTCTTACTGTGCAAATGTAGGTTCTTCTTGGTTTCTAACCAACGTCTAAATACATCTATGATAGGTTACTTGACCACTCTGAATTGCCCTTTAATGTGAAGGTCCAAAGAGTACTCCACATTTACTCAGTGACTGCTAGGATAGGCTCCAGCCCCTCTGCAAACCGCTACACGATGAACGGGTATAAAAAATGGATCAATGGATGGCCTTTTAAGATTTATTTAAAAGGCTTTGGATGCTTTGGGATAACATAAAGTACATACAATATGCAAACACATATTGTGAAAACAGCTTAAGCCTAAGGCTTCTTAAATCTCTGCTAAGTCCCTCACTGGTGCAAGTAAAGACATCAATCTCAAACACAGTCTAAGCCTCAACAACATTGTTAGCTAGCTTAGCAACTCCCATTCATTATGCAGTCTATCAATATGTCCCCATTAATGGAGACAGCAGCCACCAGTTATCATCCCCTGGTGGCCCCTGGGCTGCATTCAGCCCATGAGAGTGTCCCAAAGAAATCCCATTTAAAGAAATGACCCACAATCTAATGAAGGAATCAGTAAACAGATATTAGTTGACTTGATACTGTTATCAGCTGAATTGTTTGAAGATACAAGGTCTAATCTTGCTCAGAAAGAGTCAGTGATAGCACTGCCTTAGCAAGCCAGAGCAGCAAAGTGAGCAGGGAGAAAAACACCGATAAGAAGTCTGCTTGAAAGTGTCTGTGTCCCTGCGTGCTGAGCCCTGTTTGGTCAGATTTCAAGTCTTGAAAATGTGGCTTACTACAAGAAAAAAATAACACGATGTGCCAGCAACTATTAGGTTAAGCTAATATGTTCTGTTGAGACAAACATGGAGCAGGAGTTTAGTGCTTCTGTGGAACATTAACTGCTTAAATAGTTCCTGCATTTTGGTGATGGTATACCAAAAGTATTTAGGAATAAATATATTTCAGCTCTTGCTTTCATGAATCCAATTTGCCGTATTCCAAATGTTCAATTTAGGTAATTTCAGATTCCCAACTCTCTAATCATTATTACTCTCCTTTTGGCTGTATTGAAGTGAAAACCTTTTTAGAATTTTTAGCAGCTTTTTATATGTTTCCTCTGGTATTTTGATGATTTACCTTTGGTGGTTAACTCCAAGTCTTTGAGACTGCAAGGCCTCTGTAACTTTACCCTAATCATCAGCTCCCTCTACGGATTCTCACATTGAGATTTAAGTTGGAACTCTTACTTGGATCCCCCAAAACAATATTTTGCATTATTATAAAAATGTTGTTATTAATATCACTTCCAGACAAAAGAAATATTACATACTTGAAAGATGTCTTTAAACCTTAATCTACCAAGGGTAGGAATACATTTGGGATTAAATGTAACCGCTATTATCTTTACAAACCAAGCCCAAAAGTACTACTTTCACTTTTTTTAATATAGGGCCCGTAGCCGTAATGAGTTTCAGTGGGAGAGGAACCTTCCACGTTTAGGTCAAAATTCTATTTTGGGGGCATCTTCTAGTTGATTCAGTCTAACTCAGAACTTCAGCTTCTGGATACCAATAAAATCAACCTATATTTAAAAGATCAACCTATATTTAAAAACAATCAGGTTCTTAAGTGGAGTCTGCTGATGCAACAAAAATAGTGTAAGAATTAGAAGGCTAGCTCCGTTTCTTGCTCCTTCCAGGTACCACAGGGTAGGTAATTTCTTCTTAAAAGAAACAACCAGCCTGATTCGAGGTAGTTTGGCTTGAGCTGAACTTATCATGGTCCTAACGCTTTTCCAGAAACTATCCGCCTTGTTGTGTCATCTTCCCTCTGGTAGCTACACTTACCTACAGTAACACCGAATCCCCTTGTTTATGCCAAACTTCTGTTTTTGGTGCCCTTTAAAACTTGACAGTGAACCTAAAACAGAACTCTTCCCTGGAAAGAAAACCATCTTTATTACACCTGGGTATTTCCTACATTGGAGAATCAAAATGTACACAATAAAATTTTTATTGGACAGCCAGATACCAGGAGTCATACTGCCTTCCTCCTGCTAAGGGATTTTTTTGCAAGTAAGCTACTGACGGCTAGGCTAAACACAAACAGGAACAATAGAGAGAGTCAAAAACATTTTTCCTTCTCTGTCACATTCAAGGGGAGTTTTCATCCTATCACCGGCTAAACAAACATGTTTTAATTATGCACAATATGTACCTTAAACATTATTGTAATTCATAGAACCAAACAGAATAGTTAAGGTACCTGGATGGTAATTAGCACAAAAAAGATTCAACATGGAACATCTGGTTTAGTGTACATTGCTTCACTATTGTGTTATTTTTTTATTCCCATTGTGAACTTTTGACTCACAGTTGCATGCTGTTGCTAGCAAGATTTACCACAGTTAGTTGCATAGGGTCACTGTGGTGAATGAGCTGTCAACCATCAGTCAGAAGGTCACTGGTTTTAACTGCAGCTGGGGATTACTGAAACACCTGGACGTTATGTAAGTCCCCTTCTGCTTAACCTTATTTCTTCACTTAGAGGTTTCATACATAGAGTTCTTAGAAATGCTCGTCTTAATGATTCATAGCAAAACATTCAGCTATATATTTTTTGTATGCTGCTAACTTTAATATTGGATGGGAAATAACAGCTTTTTTTAAAAAAGACTATAAAAGATTTAGAGCAGAAATTGTTTATGGATTGCTCAAGACTAAAGTTACTTAGTTTAGTAAGTCTTTTTAGCACAGTTTTTACAAACTATTTATTGGAATAGTTTGACAAAAAAGAAGGAACACATTATGTAATGTGTCAGACGATGGAGAATAACAATATAACAAGCTCCTTATTTAAGTATTTTAAACTAAATGACACTTGTTTTGAACTAAATTGTTTTCTATGGTTTTACTTTTTGTACATTTTGTAAAAAGTCAAAAGTCAGCTTAAAGAATCTTATTTAGCTTAATGGAAAGTCCAGTCTGTTTTGATTTCCCCCCGAGAAAGAGGAGCTGTTGTTGAACCTTCTTTACCAGGTGGGAAATGTTTACAGTCCAGGAGAAGTCAGAGGAGATGTGAATGCCCAGGAACTTTATGCTGTCCACATGTTCCACCACCTGTATCCGCTGTATGCAGAGAGGAGCATGTTGAGTCTTCCTGGACTTCCTGTCCACTATGTCCTCTTTGGTCTTGCTGGCATTCAAGATCAGGTTGTTCCTGGAGCTCCACTGTGTCAGATTGTGGACCTCCTCTCTGTAGTGGGTCTCATCGTTGTTGAACATGAGACCCTCCACAGTGGTGCTGTCCCCTAACTTCACAACCATGTTTGTGGGTGGATAGCAGAGCAGTTGTGGGTGAAAAGGGTGAAAAGATCACGGCTGAGGAGAAAACCCTGCAGCATTCCAGTGTTGAGGATCAGTGGAGCAGATGTGTGTTCCCTATCCTCACCACCTGGGGCCTTTTGGTGACAAAGTCAGTGGTCCAGGATCAGAGCAATGGAAATAATCCTAGGTTGTGGAGCTTTACGGCCAGCATGTCTGGGAGCATGGTGTTGAAGGTTGTTTTGTAAAGCGTCTTTGAGTGTCCAAAGCGCTATATACGTTTGATGCATTATTAAGGTAGAGCTCAAGTCCACGAATAGCATCCTAACATAGGTGTTGGGATGCTGGAGACGGGTCAGAGCTGTGTGAAGTGCCAGCGAGACAGCATCATCCCTAGAGTGATTCTCCCTGTAGGTGAACTGCTGGCTGCCCAGGCCAGTAGGGGTGGTGTCTTTGATGTATTCAAGAAGAATCCACTGAAAGCACTTCATCAACAGGGCGGTAATCTTTGAGGCAGGTGATGGGTGTTTTCTTAGGAACGGGCACAATGATGGAGGAGTTCAGGCCAGCAGGGACCATGGAGAGCTGCAGGGAGAGGTTAAAGATGTCCAGAAAAACCCTGTGAGTTGGTCAGCACAGGATTTTAGCATCCAACCTGACACCATGTCTGGACCTGCAGCCTTGTTGGTGTTGACCTTCCTTAAGGTGGACGTCTCTTGGTGCAGCAGCAGCAGGAGGGGCTGATGGTGTTCCTCTGGCTAAGGAAGATGTTCAGACCGTCTGCTGCTTGGACAGTTGAAGCTGTTTAAGGTGTCAGGGAGAGCTGGGTTATGGCTGGGCTGCTGGTTGCTGTGCTTATAATCTGTGATGGTCCTGATGCCTCTCCACATGTTGCCTGGGTTGTTGCTGCTGAAATGATCCTCAATATATTGCTTGCACCTATGCTTTGCCTTCTGGATGTTCTTTTTTTAACTCAATTCTAGCTCTGCTGTAGGCCAGTCTGTCTCCTGATGGGAATACTTTATTCCAGGCCATCAGCAGGGACGGCACTGTGCTGTCTACCTATGGCTTCTGGTTAGGAAACACTCTGATTGTCTTTCTGGAAAAGGACAACATCAGAGCAGAAGTGAATATAAGACAGCATAGATGATGTATAATCCTCTACAACAGCTTCCTCTTTAAACACCCCACAGTTTGTGTGTTCGAAGCACACTGAAGAGGCTGAGCAGACATCTTAAGTCCAAACCTGAACAGTTCTGACAACAGGCTTTGTTCTGCAGATCAGTGGTTTGTACGCATATGATCCAAAGTGAGGAGCTGCTGCAGGCTTATATGCTCCTTGGATGTTGCTGTAGACCTGATCTAATGTAACTTTTAATTTAACATGATTGAAGTCTCCAGCTACGATCACAGCTGCTTCTTGGTTTCTATTTATTTAGCGGCTGGTGAAACAATGGAGTTCATCCAGGGCTAATTTAGCATTAGCTTTAGGCAGAATATATGCTCCAGTGGGGCTGGACGATAAATGTAGAAAAAAAGCATATCAATAAAATAGAAATCAAGTTGATCGATATCGATAATTATCAAAAGATTTTATACATTAACTTAAGTGTAGCCCTGGCCATTTTATGTTGTTGCTTAATGACAGCACACAAACACTGAATTCAAACCCAACTTTTTATTTAACCAACTTTTTTACCAAAAACTGTGCGTTTAAAAAAAAGAAGAAAAAAGAACATGTGCTCTCTGAACTCTTTGAAGGGGGTGGAGCTTGGTGACGGAGAATTCCTGGATCTGTGTTTGTGATTGGTTGGGAGGATGCAGTGACTGTAGTACATGATAGGCTAGAATGCAAAGGGAAGGAAAACTGTTCTTCTATTGAAGTTTTTATTGACCCTTTTTCTATTGATCCATATAAATGGTTATTGAATTCTTCCAGCCCTATACTCCAATAATAATCACAGAGCTGAACTCTCTAACTAGATTAAATGGTCTGCACTTAACTGCCAGCTAGTCTTGCTCAGATGAGCATAAGGTTCCAGTTGCTTTTGCAGCTGTGAACCAAAAGTTCTGGATGTACAATACCAAGCCACTGCCTTTGCTCCTCCCTGTCGCTACAGTCGGCTCTAAACAAGGAACGGTCTGCTAGCTCAACTGCTGCTTCAGGGATGTTTCCATCAAGCCAGATCTCATCCAGTTTGTTGGTGAGTGATCTTAGCTTGGACTGGAAGAGACTGGACAGACCTGGTCTGTGTTCGCCTTTAGCCTGGTGCGGTGACCACCAAGGCTGCCACGTTGTGTTGTTCCCTTGTCCTCTCGCCTGCGTCTAAACCACAAAGTGCGACTGCTTTTGTCTGCTGCAGTTCGGGTGGAATAAAGTCCGGTTTCAGCGGTCAGTACGATCCATGAACTTCAAGGTTTGACCTCATTATATGCAGCTCTTCTCTCCCATCCTAGATTAGAGCTTGGAGTGGGGATAACACAAAAACACGAGGACAAACAAAAAGAGCCCATGAGCTCGTCCTGCTGTAGCCATCTGTGCCGACATCTAGCTACCTAGCAATGCAAGGCAAGGCAAGTTTATTTATGTAGAATACTTTTCAGTAACAAGACGATTCAAAATGCAAGTTCATCACCTCTGAAAGGCCCAAGACATATGTTTCATTCCAGATGCTAACAGCATTGTTATATATTGTATTATTAGATATATCCGCTAACCACTTTACTGCTGAACAGTGGAGTAATGGGAGTCGCGGTAAGTAACAGATGGCAATTAATCTCAGTGTAAATGCAGATGCTCTGTGAAGGCCTTAGAGATTTGTTAGAGGAAATTAGAGAACAAACAGCATCATAAAGACCAAGGAACACAGCAGACTGGTCAGGGACAAAGTTGTGGAGAACTTTAAAGCACGGTTAGGTTGCAAAACAATATCCCAAGCTTTGAACATCTCAAAAAGAATTCTATCATCATGTAACAGATGGCATTCTGCTGTCTGGCATCTTTACTATGTTGCTTTTTTGAAAATGGAAGCATTACATATTTGTAAGGATTCCTCAAACTTCAGCATTATGGTCTCTGAGATGCTTTGATAAGGTTTGTAGGGATGAATTTGCAACACACCATCTAGCGCAGCTTGGCATCCTTTGGCTTTCTCTGTTTGTTTACTGCAAAATATCTCTTAAATGCTTTTGCTCCTTGACTGGTGAACTAAAGAAGGTTTGAAAAAGTGTCTTTTTCATGCATGCTTCTCATGTTACAGAGTTTTTTTCATTTTATTTCCAGCAAAAGCTCATAATTGTTCAGGTGAGCCTCTGCAAGGGAAGGGAGGAGCTGTGCCTCTGTGTCTGCAATGGTACGTGAAGTTGTGTGCCAAGCCGAAGAGGAAAACAGGTCATATTAAATCAAATAAGATTTTTAAAAATCGCTATCGATTTTTTAATCATACTGATTATTTTGACAACCTCTGTCAAAGCATGAAGAAATAAAGTACATTTTATGAAGCATGAAGTGCTGCCACATCTATGAAGTGTGTTTCTTGATGTGTCCCTTCATTTCACAATGTGTATTTATTGAGATGAATGATGGAAAATGTTTAACCCACCCTATAAGCTGGAGTCGATGGTATCAAACTGCATCCTCTTACATGGCTTGTGGCATGATGCAAACTGGACTTTGTATGGCTTTGTTTTAAAAAAAGGGGTTGTTCTTACTGGTCTTCCATTAGGGTCAGATTTGTAAAGTGCATCACATACATTGGTCCTGTCCACTTGAGCTCTGGATCTCTGCAGTCTGGAATTGGTTGAGTTGGATTTTATTTGAGATGTCTGAGTAAAGGGATCTGAGAACAAATACACGTTTTGTTATTCAAAATCGCCTTCCACTTCACACTTATGCACTAGTTTGTGTTTGCCTATAAGATAAAATCCCAGTAAACATGACGATGCATTTTGCAGGGCACTGCATACTCTCATGTAGAAGATTATCCTACCTTTATCCAGTTCTTACTGCCAAGCTTGTTTAGTCTAATCTCCTGTGATTTTACAGAGTTTCAGTATGTAGTTTCTCTTTATGTTCTGCCCTTTCAGTTCCCTAATAAACCAAACGCATTTCATAAAAGATCAGCCTTTAGGTTCCTTTGCTCTCTTTGCTTACTGCCAGATTGTTTCTGAAGATTCAATGGGCTTGTTTGTTTTTAGTTTATCTCTTAGTCCTACCTTATTTGAACTTCAAAACCTTGTACAAGTAGATGTTTTCCTGCTCTGCATTTTTTTTTTGTTGTGTTTTGTTTTTTTAGTTCTGGAACTAAAAGTTTATCTGGGTCTCTTCCTCCGGCCTACTCTACTGCTGCAGTGGCAGTGTCAAGATAAACATTTAGGTCCCTATTTGCGTCCTCAGAGACAGAGTGAAGAAGTGATAAGAGGAAGTATATGTCTGCACATTGTAAATGTTTCTTCACTTTCACTCTCCTTTTTCACCCTATGCCCTGTAGACACATTTGAGACACATCAATATAACCGTCGGATGGACGAGCCACAGTGGGGGTGAAAAACACAACAGCAACAGTGCTGTGAAAAAGTATTAACCCCTTTGAAGATTTCCGCAGGTTTTGCTTAGTTTTCACTTTGAAATGTTTTAGATCATCTAACTTATTTTAATATCAGATTAACATAATCTGCGCTAAAGCAAAATGGATTTATTAAACAATGATTTCATTTATTGGGGAGGGGAAAAATAAAAGAGTTAAAATCTGCTAGTATAGTGTCCTAGCCCACTGATATTTTCACTTTGAGTTGTTTTAAGTCAAGTCAAGTTTATTTGTATAGTGCATTTCAGCACCAAAGCTGTTCCAAGTGCGTTACATCATGGAAACATAAACACATCATAAACACATTGAAACGGTCACCGGGTGTGAGACCAGTAAAAAACATTAAATTGTATCATGTGAAAAACATCAACATATGTTGATCGATGTTCCTGTTATTTTGGGCCAAAAGCGGCTCTAAACTGGTGGGTTTTCAGTATTGATTTACAGGATTTAAACTAACAGAAGTATATTAAAGTCTATTCTCTGAGCTGCAGGGAGCCATTGTAAAGACTTTAGAACTGGGCTCATGTGCTCTATCTTCCTGGTTTTAGTAAATATGTGAGCAGCAGCGTTCTGGATCAACTGCAGTTGTCTGATAGATTTTTTTTTTAGGCAGTCCTGTGAAGACACCGTTGCAGTAATCAATGCGACTAAAGATAAACACATGGATGAGTTTCTCTGGATCTGGTTGGGACTGTGATAGAAGGTGATAGAAGGCTGGCTTTGTAACTGTCTTTATGTGTCCTTGAAGGTTCAGGTCTGAGTCCATTACTAAACCCAGATTTCGAGCCTGATCACTAGTTTGTAGTTGTAATAACTGAAGCTGCGTGCTGACTCTATTTGACTCCTCTTTAGGTCCAAAGATAATAACTTCAGATTTGTTTCTGTTCAGCTGGAGAATGTTTTGGCACATTCATTTATTTACTTTCTAACAAGAACAAGGTGATGTGACACCTTGATACAACATATAAGGGAAATGATAATACCTTCCCAGAAGCTCACTTCAAAAAATCCAAACTACCTTTTTAAAGACAGAAACTATGGCGTGACATTTTTCAACAGAATTGTCTAATGGAGGGCAGAATTCATTGTCCTGAACCTCCAGACCATCATAATACCACCACCATGTTTGACTGTCTGCACAATGTTCTTTTACTTGAATACTATTAGTTTCATGCCAGATGTGATAGGATACATTCCTTCCTTAAGGGTCCACTTTTGTCTTGTCAGTGCACAGAATGTTTTCCCAAAAGTCTCAGGGATCATTGAGAGGTTTTTGTTTTGTTTTTGTCCGGCCTGTATGTTGTTTTGGCCAGCAGGTTTTTAGCCTTGGGACTTTCCTATGGATGTCATTTCTACCAAGTGTTTTTCTCAGTGTTTAACCAGGGACATTGCCCTTAACTAACAAGCAAGGCCTGCAGTGCTTTAGATGTTGTTCAGGGTTCTTTGCTGACCTCCAAGATGAGTTCTTGGGTTACTTTTGGTTGGCCAGTCATTCCAGGGAAGGCTCACCACTGTTCTTTGGCTCTTACTGCGGTTCAATGGAGTCCCAAAACCTTAGAAATGTCTGTGTAATACTTTCCAGACTGCAGAGATGGGTAATCCAGGTTCAGTCAGTAAAAACCCTGTATAGAGATTAGTTCCAACAATTAGCATTTCCAGCTCCACAGCATGGACAGGGACTAATGTTTTAATCCACCTGGTTAAGTGAACAAGATGAAGGAAAAATAGGCCAGTTTTTACTTTCTGGAGCCAGATTTACCCACCTCTGGCAACCTGAGGGATGGAAATAATTTATTTCTCATCTATTGTTGAGTTTGTTTCCAATGAGGCCGTGATGTTGATTTTTGGGATATTTTAGCCTACTTTATGCTGTCAGTCAAGTTATATTGCTTGATTATGCAAGTCAGGCAACAATCGGCCTCGGTGTGGCTAGTAAAGTTCAACTTAGCTTTTATAGATATTTACAGTTTATTTACAGTACAAGGGGACAATGACTTTTCCCACATAGATCCAGGTTGGTTTGGGGAGCTTTTTTTGTCCCTTGATATCTTAAATCAGAATTTGAAAACATTTTTTTGTATTTACTCACAGATGGTGCTTAATCATCTGAACTTTAGTGTGAACAAAAAGCAAAAAGCAAAAACCAAAGAAATCTGTAAAAGTGGAAAACACTTAGTCACTGCACTGTACTTGCATTTACAGCCAAAGAAGTTCAGGTTCTGCCCGTGTTCGTGCCATTTGATCCGTTTTTCCCCCCGTAACTGACGAGGCAAGCACACTCATCTGACTGATCTAAATCACAGCAACGCATTAGAGCCAGATCCATTTTAACAAACTCCCTTCTACCTGTCGCATTAACCGTAATGACTGGCAGTTAATATTGAGGGGCATGATGTACCTGGACACAAACGGCAGACATGCAGCAAAGCTTTTAATAAGATTTGCTTTTGAATGCTTCATCATGCTTTGACATGCTTTGTGTGGCTACTTGTCAGCCATGGATGCAAGAAGTCGCCTTGCTGTGAGTGTGCGGGAGTTTATATGGGCTGCATGATGAATAGCTAGTGTCAGGTGTTACCATGGGGATGATTACTTGAAAGCAGCCAAGGCAGTATAAGCATTTGGGATTTCTAGCCAAGCCATCAAATGCTTGGCAGGCCATTTATTTTGAATATACAGGTAGTTTCAGGCGATAAGAATCAGCCTTTGTGTTTAGTTGTGTGTGCGTGTGCTGGTGTGCGTGCGTGTGTGTGTGTGTGTGTGTGTGTGTGTGTGAGTGACTCAGTTCAACATAGACAATAGAAAATCATGCTGAATTTCTGTCAAACAGCCATTTCAGATTTAATTACAAAGCAGTGCTGACACGTATCGCTGCTGCTATGAGCTTCTGTAGACCCTGGTAAAAAGGACAAGACAGATCTTGGCTCAGGCGGTTAGGAAGCCCCCCCCCCCCCCACCCACCCCCCAAACCCTGGTCTCTCCTCATCTTCTCAGCCAACTGCAAAGCCGTCCACATGTAGACGAGGGTCGGCAAAGCAGGCCGGTTGGCCTTCTCAGTCACGGCCTTGTTGCCAACACATCCCACAGGCCACAACAAAAGGGCCGCCGAAAGCAGCCTCTCTAAACTTTGACTGGCAGCTCGGTGGTGCGCTGTGTTCCGATGCTCCGCGGATACTTTTAGTTTGATATGAGATACGCGTAGGATCCACCAATCCCTTTGGTCTTTTCTTTTCTTTTCCTCCCCAATTTGGGACATCTGCTTTAAAAACCACAGCACACCCCCACAAGGTTTACTGAAAAGCCCAAGTCTTTCTCTTCCTGCCTCTCTCCAACCGTGCCCTTTCCCCTCCCTCGGTGGGGATTTGCGATTCAAACTGGGTTGAGGGACCTAAACCCCTCTATCTCATCAGCAAACATACAAACGCATAATCTGCTCTTTCTTTCCGCGCCATTCTCATGCATGCTAATGATCTCTGTTGGCCCCTCTTTTCACACAGAGCTTGCTGCTTTGGAGCTTTGAAACCCACCCTGGCAGTCAGATGTGGTCTTTCACAAGCCGCATCACGCTACATTTTCATCCATTTTACAGTGTACAAAGGACACTGTTCTCTCTGATGTTTCACCTCCTGGCAGCTTGGTAGTGCCGTCATGGCCTCCTTGTCAAAGACACAGGACGCAGCTGTGAAATTTCCCAGCTTTACCTTGTCAGAGGCAAACCATTATTAGAAGGCCGTTTTGGGAAAATCGAGGTGGCAACTAAGTATCCTGTCATTGCGTATAACTAAGAACAGCCTGGCTCTGTTAAATGAAGCTACCAAAGCCTCTAAAGCTCAGTAAACACTGTGGAAGATACATCTGTGTCATCCAAACAAAACAAACGGTGGAAAAAGCCTGAAGAGTGTGTGAGTCTGATTGGAGAGACCCTCAAGATAAATGTTTTTACCTTCAGCGCCTTGCGAAAGGCTAGAACGTCTTTGCATTTTGTCGCATACTTGAATGCATTTTTAGGAGATCTTAGGCGAAAAAATGAAGTAGGACATAATTGGGAAGTGGAAGGGAAAATGATGCATGATTTTATTTGTTTATACTTTTTTCCAAATAAAAAAAAAACTGAAAGGTGTGGTGTGCATTTTTTGGTTTAGTGCCCTTTACTCTGATACCCCTGAGTAACACCCAGTGCAACCAACCACCTTTAAAATTCATCCATTTAATGAATCACACACAGTGCACCTGTGTGTGATTTAACCGCTGCGGAACCCCAGATGTTCTGTTTCTGACCAAAGAGGTTTGCTAGACAACAAACAGCGTCAGGGGGACCAATGAGCACAGCAGGCAGGTCAGGGAGGATGTTGTGGAGAGGTTTAAAGCAGAGTTGGGCTATCAAACAATATCCAAAGCTTTGAGCATCTCACAAACAACTGTTCATTCTATTCTCTGAAAATGGAAAAACTGGAGCACAGCTAAGGAAAAACCAAGCAGAGAGGTTTGGCAAGGAGAGCATTGATAAAAAGCAGCCAAGAGGCCACCGCTACCTCTGAAAGAGCTGCAGAGACCCAGAGCTCAGGTGGGAGAATCTTTCAAAAAGGACAGCCATTAGTCAAATATGGCCTGGGCTAAAGTCATAAAAACAAAGCCTTTAGTGAAGAAAAGTCATGAGGAATCCTGTTTTCAGTTTGCTTCATGCCATAAGGGGGATGCATCAAACATGGGAAAGAAGAAATTCCATTTAGATAAAACCAAAACAGAACCTTTTGGTCAACAAGCAAAACACTACGTTGTCGTCTCTGGTAGTGGAAGCATCATGCTGCAGGGATGCTTTTTTTTTTTAGCAGGGACAGTGAAACTGGTGAGAGTTGTTAGGAAAGGAGATGGACATAAATACAGGAGAATCTTGGAAAATATTAACTGGTAGAAGGTGCAAAACACCTGAGACTGAGGCAGCGGACAACAACATTAGACTAAATCGTGCTGATGTGTTAGAATGGTCCAGTCACATTCCTGACCTAAGTCTATGGCAAGACTTCAATCTACCACACTTTCTATCCAATCTGACTCAGCTGGAGCCGTTTCACAAAAGAAATGGGAATCATTTCAGTCTCTAGATAGAGCTTTAGTCAATACTTCTACAATACTTTGACTCAGGGGTTGAATATAAATCATACCACACTTTTCAGATTTTTATCTGTAAAAAAAAAAATGGTTTTACCACATAAAATCCCAATCAAATAAACAACAGATATGACAGTTTAAGGGAGTGTGAATACATTTAGAAGCTGCTCTAACCAGGATGACTGTTGACAATGCTGTTCAGCTGTTGGACTCCCTTTGAGAGAACAGGCTCTGGTCCAATGATACTTGTCCGATTTTTGTGTGTGGATTTAGGCCAGCTGTGGATCATGTGTGATGACCTAAAAAGGGCAAGATAAAGGCTTGGCTTGGCTTTTACTTGTAGCCCGATGCCAGGGTAGCGTGCCAGTTCTGGGCTATCACTGAGCCCATACTTCCTCTGGCACTGCTTGACCCGAGCAAAAGCTTTGTGATTACTCTGACAAGTGAAAATTTATGCCGTCACTAATTTTGCTTTCCTTTAAAAACTTTCTAGAGTACCTGAGGCCAATTATTTAATTTATATTTTGATTTTCACTTCATTGCAACAAAAAAAAAAAGAAAAAAAGAAAATGATAAATGACTTGCTTTAGCCAGATTTTGCTGTCGTCCTCTTCCACTTTTGCTTAGCTTGCTCTTTTCCTCCTGTCTGTAGCCATTGAACCGTAGAGCCCAACGAACCCAAAGACAGCTCATGTCAGTATTTTCTTCATTCCTGACTCTGGCTGTAGGAGTGTTCAGCCGGAGTTTCATTAAATTCATCCTTTTGCCTCCATCCTTTGGCTTTTTATGTGGATGTGATTCTCAAAAGTAATGCAGAAATAAACTAGTCATTCCATTTCCCACTCCTAGGCTAGATTGGGGTAATTCTTTACTATCAGGAAGTTCAAAGAAATTCTCTAAAAGCTTTCTAGCTGTCTCAAATTGCCACAGCAAGAGTTCTTGTGAGATTTAGATCACATTTTGACAATCTTAGATCCTCTTCACTGTCCCCTTGTAAATTTCAGCAAAGTTTTATTTTCATTTTCTATCAAACATATAAACCTCTTAATGGCCACTAGCTAATTGTTATATTTCAGACCCAAAAGTTCCTTGTTGCTCTCAATCTGTAGGTTAACTTGTGATTCCCCCAAGTACAATGGCTCTCAAAATTCTCCCCAACCCAGTTAAGATGTCATGTTGACAAATGAGACTTTCATAAATCATTTTATAACTTTTCATAAAAGATGCTAAAAAATAACCTGGAAAACAAACAAGACTCCATTGCCCTGTGTAGAGAACATAGCAAACTGAACGTCTGAAAGTCAGTAAATTAAAGAAAATATGGGACAACAGTGATAATACATGAGTGAGATCAATCTGGAAGGCTGCCTGAAGACCAAATGAGCTGCATGGATCTGTAACAAGGACTGGTTGCATTGTACATGTAAGAACAGTTTCAAACTAAGGCATGGGGTTGCACACAAGACTTTTTTCTCCAGAGTAAGCGTTCTGTCACGACATCCAGATGTTTGTTTTGGACTCGTTCTTTAATCTCTTCTTTAATGCTACGTTGTCACTGCAGGTCTTGATGCTTAATTCAGATTTTTTTTTTTTGCTTAAATCCGATATGTGTGTGTGTGTGTGTGTGTGTGTGTGTGTGTGTGTGTGTGTGTGTGTGTGTGTGTGTGTGTGTGTGTGTGTGTGTGCGTGCGTGTGTGTGTGTGTGTGTGTGTGTGTGTGTGGTCGATCACATTCCTAATTAAATATGACCCAAAGCAACCCGGATGTGCAGATAACAGAAGGGTGAAGGAGAAGGGGAAAGTAAACGTCACACACTGTTTACGGAAGTAATAACAGATACAATTGTTGCTAGGAGGGTTCAAGGCAAGGCAAAGCAAGGCAAATTTATTTGTATAGAACATTTCAGTACAATGCAAAGTGCTTTACATGATTAAAATACAGGGGAAAAACAGAATAAAACCAAGTAGGAATAAAATGTATAAACAAAATAGAACATGGAAATGGAATAGAACATGGACTACAAAGTTGAACTAATGTCGTGGCCGAGTGTTTAGAGCAGTGTGCTTGCGCTCAGAGAAGGATGCAAGTACCCGGTTCGATCCCCAGCGCCTGCACTCTGGGTCCCTGAGCAAGACCCTTAACCCCAGAATGCTCCCCTGGGCGCCGCACAATGGCAGCCCACTGCTCCCCAACGGCGATGGGTTAAAAGCAGAGAACAAATTTTGTTTTAATGTATGTTTCAATGACAATAAAGATGATATTACTATTACTACTATTACTAATGATGTTATAGTAAATGAGTTTAACTAGAACAGTAGAAGGCAATCCTAAACAAATGGGTTTTTAATCCGGATTTAAAGGAACTCAGGCTTTCAGCACTTTTACAGTTTTCTGGAAGTTTGTTCCAGATAAGTGGAGCATAGGAACTAAATGCTGCTTCTCCATGTTTGGTTCTGGTTCTGGGTATGCAGAGTAGGCTGGAGCCAGAAGACCTTAGTGGTCTGGAGGGTTTATACGCTGATAACAAGTCTGTGATGTATTTAGGTGCTAAGCCATTCAGGGATGTATAGACTAACAGAAGTATTTTAAAGTCTATTCTCTGAGATACAGGGAGCCAGTGTAAGGACTTTAGAACTGGGGTGTTGTTCTCTACTTTCTTAGTCTTAGTGAGGACGCGGGCAGCAGCGTTCTGATCCACTTTTTAGGCAGACCTGTGAAAACACCGTTGCAGTAATCAATTCTACTAAAGAATAAATGCATGGATTAGGTTTTCCAGATCCTGCTGAGACATCAGTCCTTTAATCCTGGAAATGTTCCTCAGGTGATAGAAAGTCAACCTTGTAATTGTCTTTAGATGCTTTTGAAGGTTCAGGTCTGAGTCCATCACTACTCCCAGATTTCGGACCTGATTAGTGGTTTCTAGCTGAAGCGACTGAAGCTGTGAGCTAACTTTTGATTTCTTCTCTATTGGTCCAAAGATTATTACTTCAGTTTTGTTTTTATTCAGTTGAAGAAAATTTTGGCACATCCATGCATGGATTTCTTCTAGGCATTCACTCGGTGCTTGAACTGGTTCATAGTCACCTGTAGAGCTGTGTGTCGTCTGCATAGTTATGGTAGCTGATGTTGTTTATTGTGATCTGAGCTAGAGGGAGCATGTAGATAATGAATAGGAGGGAACCCCACATGTAATTTTAATCACCTGGGATGTAAAGTTACCTACTGAGACAAAAAAGTCCCTGTCCTTTAAGTAGGATTTAAACCAGTAGAGAGCTGTACCAGAAAGGCCGACCCAGTTCTCCAGGCGTTCTAACAGAATGGAATGATCAACAGTATTGAATGTTGCACTGAGGTCCAATAGTACCAGCACTGTCAATAAAGCTTACATCATATTTCTCGGAAGCTTTTTGGCCAACATGTGGAAACTCGATGGGGACACGGAAGAAGGGTAAAGAATGAAATGCATTTTTCCTTTTACAACTTAGGCAGGTAGTGCTCAGGTCTTCGACATCCAGGGTTCCACAGGATCTGAGGAGGGAGAGAACGTTTCAGTGGGTGCAGGAGGTGAAACTGTCTTCATCATGATATTAAAGGGAGAAGTTTACTCTGTTCTGGTGAAGGAGTCGGGTGAGAGCAGGACCCGGTGGCCAGAGCATTTAATGCTGAAGCTCATTTAAACTTGAACAGCCAGCATAGGAGAGTGGGCAGACCAGAGGTAGAGGGAATGAGGAAGCAGTTCTGAGAGGTGTAGGTGATCCTGAGGAGGGTTACGGTGAAGGGTTTGTGACAGCAAGGAATCCAGGCTCAGCGCAAAACAGCAAGAAATGGAGATCACATGTAAGCAAGGCTCAGGGCAATCCACTAGGAGCAAATACCCAGATGTAAATCCTGCAAAGTAATTTCCAAGGCTCAGAGTTAAAGATTTGGCTTGTCTTTACTGGGCAGGTGGAGCTTCAGGTGAAGATGGGTCATCCCACTGCTCCTTATATCCCTCAGCAGCTTGATGGGGAGATTACTGGCAGGTGTGCAGGTAGGCACCGGAAACCACACCCACAACAAAGAATTTCCATCCAGGTAGGAAAGACACTCACACTCAAAACCCCACTCACACACCAGGATGATGACAGATTCGGAAAACATGGAAAAACACAAACGTAATGGTAGATACCGTCGTATCTGTTATTGTGAAGCTGTTGAGCAATAGGAGCTGCCAATAGTAGAACCACATCATAACATGTCAGAACAAGTTGGATTAAATTCGTCATGACCATTCAGACTGCGGACGCATTACAAACTATCCGATATGTATCTTAATTAGTACCACATATGTGCCACCAAGAAGTGGCACAAATCGTTTTTTATGGGGGTGAAAAGATCAGAAATGGGGCATTTGCTATGAAAAAGGATATGGTTCGCATATGGGCAAAAAGATCGGATTTGGTTAGGATTTGCCTGCTGTGTGAACGTAGCCTAAGTTCCTGTATCATGTCTTCTTTGGTTCATTGTCCTTTAGTGTTTGGTTATTGTTACCTTGTTGATTCAGTTAGTGGATTCTGTTCTTGATCGTTCTGTGTACATTCTGTTATATTCCTTGTTAGATCCCTTCTGTGTTTTCCTTCAGTTCCTGTTCATTTCACTCCTCACCTCAGCTCCTTCCTTCTCATTGGACTCAGCTGTTTCTCATTCACTCGATTGCCATCCCTTCACTCTGTCCCCAGCTGTTCTTCATCCCTCTCAATTAACTTTTCTTCTCCTTCCTTTCTCTTCTGCATATTTTCCTGGTTTTTATTTGCTCTCCGCTGGTTCCTCTGTTCTTACCTTTATGGATTCCTGGCCCCATGTCACTGTCTCTTCATGTCTCCTACTCAGTTCCATTGTGACGACACACTGTATGTTTTTATTTTTATCTTTAAACTACTCATCATCAATATCAGGCTCTGTGCTTGAGTCCTCCTTTACTGCCTCCATGACACATCCAGGCTCCCCTCAGGGCTGCGTCCTGAGTCCCCTGCTGTTCACTCTGATGACACACGACTGCGTCCCCAGGTTCACCACCAATCACATCGTGAAGTTTGCAGATGAACAACGGTGGTGGGCCTGATCAAACACAACAACGACTAGGACTGCAGAGAGGAGGTGGAGCAGCTGGTGGGCTGGTGCAGAGACACCAGCCTGACCCTGAACGTGGAGAAGACGAAGGAGATCATTGTCGACTTCAGGAAGAACCGGCCTCGCCACGCTCCACTGCTCATCAACAACTCAGCGATGGAGGTGGTCAGCAGCACCAAATTCCTGGGGGTGCACATCACGGACAACCTGACCTGGTCTGTAAACACCACGTCACTGGTGAAGAGGGCACAGAAGCGACTGTACTTCCTGCGGAGGTTGAGGAGAGCCCACCTGCCCCCACCCATCCTCAGGACCTTCTACAGTAGCACCATAGAGAGCATTCTGTCCAGCTGTCTCTCTGTGTGGTGTGGAGGCTGCAGTGCCTCCGACTGGAAGAACATGAGGAGAATGGTGAGGACAGCAGAAGGGATCATCGGGGCTCCTCTCCCCTCCATTAAGGACATTTCATCCAGCGCTGCGTGTCCCAAGCCCGTAACATCATCAGTGACCCCTCACACCCCCACCATGGACTGTTCTCCCTGCTGCCCTCTGGGAAGAGGTTCCGCAGCATCCACTGCAGGTCCACCAGGTTCTGCAGCAGCTTTTCCCCGGGTTGCCATCAGACTGTTGAACTGTTGAATTTTATGGCCATTTCACATCATTATTTTGCACTGCCAGCAGTGCTGAACTTTTATAATCCATTAAAATTTAAAAGAATACAACTGAACGTTTACTTTGCACAATTACTATTTTGCACTGCCAACATGGTTGAACATTCTTCTGCACACTTTTTTTAAAAACAGTTTTTCTCCTGTTCTGTTATATTCCTATCACTGCTGCACTCTATATTGTAATGTTATTTCATTTCAATTGCAATCTCATTACATTGTCGTAAGCTGTATGCAACAAAATGCACTCTGTGCATTCAAAATCACAATAAAGTTTGTCTAAGTCTAAGATGATTTCATGGTGTTATGGATCATAAAGGTATGTCTGGCAGAGAAATGGCGTGGCACAAAGAACACCAAAATGGTAAATGGCCTGTACTTGCACAACACTATCAAGTCCTGACCTCAAAGAGCTTTACACTACATTTAGTCATTCACCCATCCAGTACTAGGTGGCGGCTACATTGTAGATGAGAGGCTGCCATACAATCAGTGCCACCGGGCCCTCTGACCAGTGGGGTTTTTAACTAGCAACCCACAGCTTACAGGACAAACTCCTGCACCAGTGTTGGCCCTATAGCAGTCAAAGATAGCTAAACTAATATGTTCTGTGGTTACTTTCCTTGCATGGAACCGAGATTTCCATCATGGTTGAGGAAGTTCTGAACATTTCTAAATTTAGCTTAGTTTTAGCCCCAAATTCAGGTGTCTCACTGAAAGTTCAGTTAAACTATATAAATTGATCAAAAACTCATCTGTGTTAATTAGTCTTCCTCCCTCAGCTCCTTTGCCTTATTCGTACCTCAGCTGTTCTAAGTTATCACCTGATTGCTCTCACCAGCACTCTGTACCTTTCTCCTCAGTGTCGGGAGCACAAACCTCAGTGTATATGCTCCCGACATCCTTATGTTCGCTGCTGCTTTCTTCTGTTACTTCCATGGACTCTGTTCTTCTACCAGCTCCACTGTCAGTCTGTCTGTTTCCCTGCCTGTGTTCCATGTCCTGTGCTTTGTGTTCATTTGCTCTACAATTTTTGCTGTTCATCATCAAATATTCTTCACCTCTCCACTTCTAGTTCTGTTTGTATTTGGGCGCATCATACAAATCAAACATGACAGGTAGTGTTTCAGCGTTTTGTACGAAAAAAAAAAAACCAGCAGAGTAGTTGCCTAGAAATTATCTTTAAAAAGTCAGGTCCTGAATAAAAAAAATATTACAAAACCCCACCAGCGCATTTTCGTGTGTGATCAATGGCCCGACCCAACTACGACACGACCCTCAGCCTTAAAAGAATTGGTGCATAAGCTTGATGTATATGCTCCCTGAAAATTATTCCTTTCTAAATTTATTCTATGGCGGTATTATAGTGCCACCTTTGGCCCTAACAAAGTTACAATTGCATTTTGCATTGCTTTCTGAGTTTTGGCAAATTTCAATGAACAACACATTTATGACAACCCTTTTCTGATTTGACAAATAGATTGCTTAAAAAGGCTCTCGATTCTTTGTGAGAAAGGCCTCAGAGCTAGATATCGACGTTTTCTTATAGCAGACACATAGACACAGACGTATGAGTCAGCAGTAATCATCTAATTAGAGGCAGTGTGAGGTGTTAACTGTTGGATGCTACTGTTATGTAAGCAGGATGCTCAGTGATGGTAAATTCTCTGTTTCTGGCTTTTTAGGCAAACTACAGCTGAAAATGTTTAAAACGTTATATTACTAACAGGGAATGGGAACAGTATTTATCAGTCCAGGGAAGGAGTGGTCACGCCTTACAGATTTCGTCTTTTTTTGTTTTTTGTAGCACTTACATGTACTAAATTATCATTCAAATGTCAGACAAAAATAACCCAACTAAATACAAAAGGTCGTCAAACAATTATTTTATTTATCATTGGACAGAAGCTATCCAAACCAATGTGGCCCTATGCATAAAAAAATTAAAGAAAATAAAGCAATTTCCCCTAAACCTAATAACTGGTTGTGCTGCTTTGGCAAAGAGTGTTTTAAATCACTGTTGAGGAGTTCTGGCCTGCTCTTCTTTGGAGGGTTTTCAAGCATGAAGTGTCTGTTTGAAGTCATCTCTAAGCATTTCTGTCTGTTTTTTCAGCCAATCAGAAGTGAATATGTGTGTATCCTGTGGGTCATTGTCCTGCAGTAAAGTCTAACTGTGCTTCGGCGTAGGGCTGCAGACCATTGGGTGTAATTTTTCCCACAGGATTTGTTGCTAGGAAGCAGAATTAAATACAACAACCAAGTTAGAAATAGTTTTAACCCTTTTCAGATTGATAGATGTTAACTTTCTAGGACATGATGTGTTGCTGTTTAGGATTTTTTTTTGCCTACTTCATGTTGTCAGACAGGCTCTATTTAAAGGAGCTATAAGTAACACTGACACCTTGTGACTCAAATTGGTACAACACCTTGCCAATCATAACACTCTAATTTGCCTTTTTTTTTTAACTGGTGTGTTGCTGTTGTGAAATTTTACTTCCACAGTACAGGTATATGTTTTTGAATTTTGTTCCATTTCTGGTCCGATTCTCTTACTGGCTTCCATGTTTGCAGGCTGCAGCTCTTTTGCAAAGATAAAATACCAAATGCTGTGCTCTATGCTGGGAACCCTGGGAACTCTCATATGATTGGCTAAGGAACCAGGAAGTAAACACGGGCAACATTCTGAACGAAAGTAGTTCTGGGATCCGTTCTTCCTACGTCGCTAACTCAGTTAGCTGGATTTGATTGTTGACGATTTGGCATGATTGGATGGTTCTTCGAAAGACTTCCTGCACTTGTTGTCATAGCAACATGTGCGCCAGCTTAAACCTGCTCGCGAGCTGGCTTATTTCATGTAAACAGGATTAGATCACAGCTGTATAAGCGGAGGAGATAGGGAAGTCTGTCGTAGCTATGTCCATTTTTACGACAGCAACCTGTTGCGGAAGGTGCAAGAATAATTTGCAGAGCTTTTCGAATTAATCGCGTATTGCGCAATAGACAGGATCCTTTAGAGCAGCGCGACAGTGTCTCCCGTGGAGGTTCTGATATAAAAGAACAAAGTAAATATGAAATTATTAAAATGCAAAAATTCATACTGTAGAAAGTGATATAAACATCTACCATGGACAGTATTTACGCATTAATTTGTCTGCTACTTTTTGCCAGCCCTCTCTCCTGGCTTTAGCAGACTTTGAGGTGTTCCTGTTGTTTTAATTAATGACTCAAATTTGGCATAACCTTCCATTAAAAGCTGGTGTTCTGCTTGAGAGAAAAACTGTGGGCGTTCTTTGGCCATGCTGAACAGCCAATAGCAGCGTTGCTGATCATTGTTTCTACTATAGATACATTTCCCCTTTTAAACAAACGCATGAACACGCAGTTATCTCAGATAACTCAATCCAGTGATACTAATCGTAAACAACAGGTGTGTTCGAAGAACCGAATTAGCCGGATCATGATTAGCCGGATGAAATCATCTTGGATGTCTCATTTGATCTCGGATGTTTTAAGCAACGTACGAAGAACGGACCCCCGGACCATACCTCTAGGTTTGAAAGGAGAAAAACGTGACTAAGACATTGTTGATGGAGAGGACCGATTATTTACAGGGAATGTTACTTCCATCCCAGGTGACAGAAGAATGATTTAGTTTAAGGTTAGAGTAAATATCTTACTCATAGCTCCTTTAAGAGATTTACTGATTCTACATGGTAGGGTGACTGCGTGGCTTAAAAAATTGAGCCAGAAAAATCTGTTTAATCACAGTTCAGTTGTAATATAACAACTGGGCAATTTTCTTCTTTTATATATGACCAGGTAGGTTTGGGTAGTCTTTTTTTTATCATTTGTATTTAATCAAGCTATCTTTGTATGACATTGAATTATTTTAATGACTTGAAACATTTCAGTGTGACACCACTGCAAAACTAGAAGTCTGTTAGGGGGCAAATACTTTCTCGCTGCATTCTACATTAAACTAACTACAATAGGCATGTTTTTAAAAACTTAATGTATGACAGCCAGATGTTACAATCTTTCCACCTTTCCGTATTTCATCGCCTCTTCATTCCTCCCTCTCCCTTCTTTCTTCTGACCTCATTCGCTGCTCTGTCCCTGCTGATTCTCCTCTCCTGTTTTGGCTGTGGCCTTGAGATCAGCAGCCCTGGCTCAGCAGCAGCAGCAGTGTATCAGGGCTGGTGATGATAGGGAGGGGAGTGGATGGTGGCTTTAGCAGATTTTCTGCCGCACAGTTTCCCGCCCTTCAGACTCGACAGGGCACTGACACCCGTTAGTCAATGGCAGTGGCTGCACAGACCATTTAATGGATCGTACTCACAGCTTGAGCCACAGGCTGACGAAGCTGGAGAAGGGGGAAAAAGGCACTGTTATGCTAATCACTCGTCCCCCAGGCTTTTTATGACAACATTGCTGAAAGGTAAAGGCAAAATTGGAAAACATTATTTACCATCACAGGAGTGTCTATACAGGCAAGCGTGCAAGAGAGGGGGGACTCCGACGTTGCAGCCCTTTTAATTAAACGTGAAGAAATCATTTCATGGCAAAAATTGCTGCTTTCCCACTGCTCCACATTTCTTTTTTTTTCTTTAGATGTGAAGCTTCAGCAAAGATTATGGCTGCATGTGTTGCCAGCTGTTTTACTAAAAATGTTCCCACATAATGGATAAAGAGCAGGGTGAGGGAGTTACGGATTATCATTAACGAGATTACAGTAATCTGGTTACAAGAAATGTTCCGTGTAATCTATTAGTTAGGACTCAAAGAAGAAAGGTTTTTACTGAATGTCTGATTTTTGTGTTAAATAAGAGGAAGATTGAGAAATTCCATATTTACTACAGGTCAGTAGGGGTTAATTACTATGCATTAGGGGTATAACAAGATCTTTTGCCACAGAATCCCTCCGTATTAAAACGGCAGGATATTTCTTTTTAAAGTATAGGCTGTCTCACAAGCCAGTGTCCTGCTGCTGTTATCAGTGTAAACTGAAATAATGGGTCCTGATTTAAAGGCGTGTGTTTGTAGCTTTCACACTGTTGTGCCTTGTGTTTGAGAGACTGTTAATTAAAAAAAAGGAAATCGAGTAGTTCTTGAGTTGGCTTCTCATCAGAATAGCCGACAACGTCACTTAGACCTTTGCATTAAGACCTTCACTGATTTTAAGCCAGTTAAAAGTGGTGAAAATGTGTAGGTTCTAGGCGCCATAATAACCAGAAGGTTACATGGTTTATAACTATGAATACACATGTCATGAGCTTCAGTGAATGCGGTTGTCTGTTTTGCCTTCAGATATTAGTGTTAATTTCCCTGATCTGCTTGATTGTCATGGAAATTAATCCTAATGCTCGTTAGCAGAATAAAAAGAAAAACATGCAAAATATTTTTTCTGTTTAATGTTATTGGAAAGGCTCTGACACTCAAGAGCAAGCGTTTCATCATTTAAAGGTTAATCCTATTTATTATTACAGATATAGTTATTGTAAAAGAATCAGTTTCTCTTTTGTAAAAATGTATTTCTTACTTTTCTTAGATGACGAGAAGGTTAAATTAAAAATGTGAAACAACATTGTGATCCCCCCTTAATTAACAATTTGTAGAGAGGAACAGAGGTAGTAAATATGCTATTTAGATACATATTTTTTCTTGTCATTTTGATGAAGATTTAGGTCTTTCTGCTTTATCTGTTCAGGGTTTTTCTCTTGCCATACCAGTTCTCTATTGCCCAACCTGTTCAGTTCACTGGTTCCTGCTCTCCAGTGCTTTTACATTTGTCCCTGTTGGTTTTCAGTTCATGTTTCCTCTAATGCATTGATGTTTTTGTCTTTTTTCAATTCAATTACCTCAAATCTATGACTCCTTTCCTCCATTTAGACCCTTATCAACAACATATTACACTTTGTCAAAGTTTACAGTCTACAAGGCATTCAGTGAACTCTGATTCAAGCCTGGCCTACACTGAGCAGGGATTCTTCAATAGTTCTTCAACATCTTGAGATTTTCTATATGTAAAATCAAAATGTCAAGCAATTTCACTGCTTTTCTGTCCTTAGGAACATATTAGAATTAGGCAAGCTTAAAACTTGAACATTTTGATCTGATTTCCCTATGCTTGAAAAGGGGGAGTATTAGTTTCATCTTGTCATGTTTTCATCAACCCAATGTCATGCAGACCACCATAACTCCTCAGCTGGGTGTATCAATACATCCTAAAATAAGGTTGCCATATTGAAAACTAAAATGAACACAATAATGAAAACAGGGAACATTTCCAGGGACAGCTTTTGCCAGGGACTGGTTGTGCAAGACGGGGACTGTCCCTGGAAATCGGGGCCGTCTGGTCACCCTACTACAAAGTTCACTAAAAAATACCGCTGACAGTATTTGGTTTCAAAAGCAATAAGCCTACACTACTTTTAAATTTTTTTGAGAGAAACATTTTGTATGCCCAGTTGAAAAGAAAAAAGAAATAGAAGACAAGGCTAAAAGTTAGCTTCTAATGATGCTAGATTAGGATTTTCAAAGTAAAAAAAAAATCAAGAAATTAAAAAGGTGAGAGAATTACAGACAAGACAAGCAATTTTAAAACCCTATGAAAACATCACAACTGGCTACGCCTTAGCCACTGTTGGTGAAGATGCTAATAGCTATGTTAGCTTTTTTAGCAGCCTGCTAACCAAAATCTCATCACATTCTTCTGGACGTAATATTGTGTATCGTCTCATCCTCTGATCTCAAGGTCTTTTACACATTTATTACGTTAAATAATAATGAAATGATTCATCTTTACATAAAGAATGATGACGCGTGTCTTTTTTCATTAACCATGGAGATGAACTGAAAGTGATGTCAAGGTTGAGCTTCAGTGGCATTACAAATATCTTTCTTTCAGCTGTGTAATACAGACACGGATTTTCAGCGTTTTTCTTTTTTTGTGATGTATTGTACAACACATTTTGCAATTGGCATACATTAATCTTTCATTAATTAGTTTATTAATACAGTCAAAGACAACGGTCCAAGGGTTGAACCATTTCAAGCTGTTAGATATAATCAGTGCAGCTGTAGCTGTTTAACATCATTTGCTTCCTTCACATGGTTGACTCCACTTCTTGCTGTTCTGTATATTTCAGTATATTCAATTAAAGCAGAAACTATTTAACATGAAAAAAAATGGCTTTGATTTCCGTTTGCGCTCTTGGTGCAGAGACGCTGAAACTCCTCCAACGCAGAGCTAGTAGCAGGTCATTAAAAAGCCTGAGACTTTAGTTTCTCTCCTCACAGTTTAGGCTTAGTGCTGCCTGCCTTCCCTGTATAGAGGGTAGTTTTACCCATTGATGAGCCTGCACAAGCAGCCTCAGCACCAGTAGCAGCAAATCACTACTCTGTTAAAAGGCCCTGATGCGTAGCAAACTCTCCTGCCAAGTCTCCTCGCTCCAAATCTGCCTGCTCTCACCCCACCCTCCCTCTGTAATTGGAGGCATTAAACTTGCTTTGGACATGATGGCAAATGAGCCCTTTGAGCCTGGCAGAGAAGTGACTAGTGCATTCAAAAGGGGGTGTGCCAGTGGATGCAGCTAAATCTGACAGATCACCTCCAACCCAGCAGATTTGTGTGCATTTTCTCTCCTGTGGAAGTCATGTCTCAGGCAGCCATTGACTGTGTGCGTCCAGTTTAAAGGCAGAGCCGCTGTTAATCTCGCTGCAATCATCAGGATCAATACGGTGACGTTAGGACTCGGATGCTGACTATCTGGTTGAAGATGAGCAACCAGCGGCAATGAAAAAAAAAAAAACACTGGCGCTGGGATGCTTCTCGACTTTCCCCTCTGCCAAGCGCGCTCATTAAAACCTCTGTGAGAACGCGTCGCAGCTGATTTCTCTCCACTAATGGCCTGTAATACAGTGGTGAGATATTTTCCTTCAGGTTTGCTGCCATTTTGCATCATCTTCAAAGATGCAGCAGTGAAAAATAAAGCCTCTGCGAGATGGAGGGCTCTGAATCTTGTCTCTGGTGAACAGCTGTAAACGCTTCAGATGTTCAACGGTAAACAGGATGCAAATTCTCACTGATGACATTGTGTCAGGTCTCGTAGGAAATAGTAAATACAAACAAAGACATACATGATTAAAAGCCGGGCCCGCTCGTGTTAATTCTAAGCTTGAGGATTTCTCCACAAACACGGCAGCTGTGCCATCACAATGCATTTATCTGCTCTCTAGCAGCAGGTAACTCTGACACACATGATAAATGCCACGGGCCTAACTGTTGACCCGGTCGCTGTGCAGCCTGTGAGAGCGGCGCAGATGATTAGAGAACATGAGCACGACCCCGGTCATCCCCTCGGCGGCTGAGCATGCAGCTGCTGCGTGAACAGCGAGGTGGAGATGGTTAGGGATGATCCCCCCGGAGCCTCTCGATGGACAAGCTTCCTCTGAGTCAATAAAAAACACAGGGTGACAGCTTCACTCATCTGCACCGCTCTGTGTCCTGGTCGGCAGATTAAAGGCAAAAAAACACTGACACTTGGTGAAAAGCCAGATTAACTTGGCCTCCTTGAAGCCTCTCCAGCAGCAACAGAGACTGAAATCCCCAAAACAGTCCTGTGGTCTTGCTAATTGGCAAGCAACGCGATCCAGGCTTTGATTAATCTTAAATCTTAATGAGTTCACTCAAAGCTGCTGTGATATTCCGACTGAGGAGGTAAAACACACTTGCAATTCTCTTCTTTTCATCCCGCGGTTGCATCAGAAGAGACCTGGAACTTCGGCCCAGTGAACCCGCCGAGGAATCAAAGAGAATACCAGAGATGTGTTTAATAATTTATTTGCATATGATTATCGTAAAAATACTGAAAGAGAAATGCTTATTTTTGTTCTAGTTTTCTCACATTTTTTTTTACAATCTAGTACACCTTTAACTGCACAGAAAAAGTCTGCCCTAACAGACACATTTTCTTCTTTCACGGCAAGATTCTGTACAGCTTCAGGTATAGAATGACTAAGGATGTCCCAATGCAATCCCAGATATTGGTTTGGGCTTCCAATCAGGCCTTTTTATTTAATTTAATATTTTGACGATGTCACAAATGTACATTTTTTCTGACAAGCTAAGCCTTTTTTAATCCAAACCAATTAAGTTCACAGTGAAAGAGACTGTATTGGCTGCTGCAGCTCCTGGTCTGTCTGTGTCCTATTTTTCTTAGATCATCTGACTCAGATATGCCCAGTTGTTCCCAGAATAGGTGTTCACAGCAGTAGATCAACTTCTACCATACGCTTTCTCCACCCACTTTTAACTAGAAATGCAAAGAGATGTGTTCAAGCCAAATTATAAAAAAGAAAATAATTTGAGTAAACATGCTATTGTTAGGCTACCACTAGAAAACGGCTTTAGCAGAAAGTACCTATTTGTGTTGAGTCAGAACTAATCATAGAAAGAAACAATGCTATGCAGGTTTTCACAAGGCATGACTCGATGTGAGATTCTCACAGTGTGATAATCTTCAGTGTAAATAACACTGTTTCACTGTATGAATTAAAACCACATGGCAAGGTACATTATTTAAAACTGCTACCTCTGCCAAAATAAATGTAACACTTATCAGACACATTAACGTTATCTGTAACATTTAGTATTTGTTATTTTGATATGTGGACTAAATTTAGTAGTACTTTTGAAGTGCTTATTCTGCAGACTGTTACACCTATTTGCCCTTATACAGTAAAACTGGGATTAACTAGCCTATTTAACTAGGCTATCCGATCAGGTAGCTATCTTGCAACCGGCTTTTAAAAGGCATGCCACTCGTGGATTTCTAACTGTAGTTTTAAGATAGTGTGAGAGTGTTAACATGTTTTCTTATTAGTCAGCTAATTTATTTAGTTTTCAATGCAGAAATATATAGATATTAATATTTTTTGTAACCTCATGTATTTTTAAATGCCTTGAATATTGCATCTCTTGTAGGCAAGGGAAAGGGCAGTAGCGTCTTTTCAGCCAGCTTACCAGCAGGGCTCATAACAGTTGGACTTTGGTTTCTCTGGTATTGCAGGGCTTTAATCCATGAGAAAAACATGCCAGAAAACTTTAGTGCTTTTCAAATCGGAACCTTTAAAACCTCGATTCACTTTAAGACCAGTAGCTGGCCTAGACCTAGTTTCAGGCAATGCACTGTTAGGACATCAGAGTTTTCTGATTCTAGTTTAGTATTGGAACAGAATATTGAGGTTGACCTGTAGAGACCGATTAGAATAATTTACATCTCGTACATCCCCGTACATCCCCTCTTATCAGAAAAACTGATAAGAGGGACTACAGCCTCCGGAACATCATTGGTGGGTGAGTTAAGTGAGAAAATCCCAATAAGTTTGTAGGCCGCTCTATACTGACCAAACGGTCTGCTCTTTTACTGAATATGCATGGCAATTTAAGAAGGAACAGAGTGAGGTTTCGAGATCGGCTAAGGCCATTTCTGAAGTGACTTGGATCGATTTCGGGACATCCATAGTAATGACCTTCAAATTTCCTCATTTGTTTGCTTCATGACAATAAACTAACAAGCAGATAAATGAGGGCCAGAGATAGGGCCGTAGTCGGGTCAGATAGCTGTAACTGCTCAGTGGTTTGGTCTAATACAAACATGGTGTTATATACAGGCAGTATAAATAGAAACTGCTCTGACGTTCTGAGGAAAACACTGATTAGGAAGAAACGGAACAATGGCTGATTTGGTCTCTCTTTTAATTTTCCCACTAATTTGTGACTTTCACAGTAAAATCTACAGCTCTGCTCGAGGCAGGAAGAGGCCTTACAGCAATCTTGACACAGTCTCCTCAGTGATTTTAAGATAATTAACCTGTCTGAATCCAACATCTCCTTGATTCGCTCATTCACGACTGTCTGGTTTCTTACTCTGTGGGAGGAGGGAGGGTAAAAATCAAGCATTATAATAAAAAAGTTAATCCCAAGTAAAAAAAAAAAAAAAAAAAGACATAAAATTTGCAGTATCAGGTAATAACTTAGGATTCAAAAAGATGCGTTTATGATTCAAAGAACGTTAAGAAAACATGGACGTTAAAGCCCAATACAGCAAGATGCCACCGAAGCAAACGGCAAACGTGGAACTTGGTAGTTATCTTTCTCGTGACGGAGTTTCCACTTTGGCATGCACATGACGTGTCCCGCACAGTGTCAGCTACGTCTCCACTCCTACAGGGAGAGACGGGGTGAAGACTCGGATGCTTTGTACAGGTTCGCAAAACATGGATCTCCCAGGACGTTTAAGTGGAAGACAGTATTTAAGAGGAAGAGGATGAAAAGTTTCTTATTTCTCATTGCTAAAACATCTTAAGCAATATTTTTGGTCGGAATTAAACAAACAAACAAAAAAAAGATTGAGCAGATTGAGGGTATACAGAGGGTGAGCTGTACTGAAGGTTGGGTTTGCTTCATCTTGGCACTGTTGCGTCACCTAGACGGGGAGTTGCATCGCCTCTGCAAGCTCGCCTTCCTTGGTGCGACGGTGAGGAGAAGGAAATACTGATTCCCACCCAGCAGAAAAAAAAAAAAAGTCATGCAGGCATGCAAACACAACCTGAGAGGGTCCAATAAGAAGTTTGGCTTCATGTCAACAGTCACAAATCCACAAGTGTCAAGTAATGAACACACACACTGCGATGGGAAGTTCTCTTTATACAGACATTAAGTCTCCAGTGGGTAGGAAGTCTCCAAACCGGTCCACTTTCATTGCCTTCATCTTTTAATTCCCTCTTGTTTTATTTTTGTTTTGTTTTTTTTACTTTGTACATCAGATTCTCCTTGTCAGAGTTAATAGGTAGTTTTTTTTCCCCCTCCTGTATGCTTTTTGCAGCAGTTCACACTCTGATGGGAAGAGTCTGGCTCATCTGTTGCCGGATGATTTCCTGACTGTCGTCCGGGCTCTTCCTGTTGTGTCCCGGCAGCGTTCCTCCCAGCCGCAGCAAATCCCTGCCAAGACAACGACACACAGGTCAGCAGCGGGTTCAAAGCCACTTTACACTAAAGCTGCGAGTCAGACTCGGCGTCAGCCCTCTAAGTGCTTACTGTTAAAAGTGAATAAAGGTATAATCCATCTCGGTGTCAGGGCTGCTCAATTCTGCAGAGTCCTCACACTTAGATCTTATGATTGCAGATAATGAGAAAAACAACATCACGGAGATAAACTTTAAAAGTGCTGATCTGAAGACTCGCCTGCTGTAAACAACTGCAGAGCCAAGCCAAATCTATTCCTCACATTTCCAGTTTTAATCAAAGTTCAACATATTTCCAGGCTATCTTGGGAAGCTGCGCTGCAGCGTCCGAGTGTCCTTTGTTCCTCAACCACTGTCCTTGTTTTTTAAGGCCCGTGTGGCTGGAGATACTCAGCAGATAGCGCTGCATCTCATATCCCCTCTCTCCATCCCTTATCTGCCTCAGCATCATCGAGCAGCCAATGGCGAGTGAGCAGCAGCGAGCGTTCGGACGCAGACGCAGCAGACGCTCTCTAAATCATGCTCTGACAACATGGCTCTTCTCCTCTCCCTCTCCTCTCGCCGCTCCTTCCCCATCTATCACTTGCTGCCGCTGCATACAGATGAGGCCATAAATTAATCATTGGCATGTCATCGGCACCCAGTGACAACGGAACATGCGGATGCACACCCAACACAAACACACGCACGCGTCCCCTCTCCCCGTGCGCCCATCTCGGCACCGGGTGCGCCCTCCCCTGATGCATTAAAAAGCTCATTAGCAACCTAATTAAACACATTCCTCTCTTTTAGCTTCTCCTCAATCCCCCTTCTTACTCACACTTCATCACCTCCTGCTTTTCCACATCAGCAGCCCGGGCTGCTTCTGTCCTATCACCTACATTCCAGCATCCAGCCAAGTGTAAGGGGAATTAAAGCGAGGTCAGCCATTACATTTCCACACACAATTAGCTTCAGTGAGCCCAAATCCTGGCACAGGAAATGCCCTAGGGGACTCCGTGTTAGAGTGAAACTGCGAGCCAAGGAGCTGGTACCCCACCTGGAAAGCGAACGTGTGAATTCTGCCTTATGTGTCTGTCAGCCAGCCGGCGGCAGAGACACAGTGCCGAGGATCTGCGTTTGATTCATTATACATCACCGCCGATGCGGCATCTGAACTCATACTAATGTTGTTGACTGAATTCCAGGCTAACAAAATTCAGAACAAACACGTCAGCAAGCCGGAGTGTTACGAGTCGGCGAACTCAGAGAGAAAGCTGAAAAAAAAACAACTCCTCAGGGCGAGCGCAGCTACCTACGAAACGAGTCAACATCTCCACTTCCACCAAGAAGTGTCAGAGACACTGAGGCAGACATCTGTCTGCCAGCAAAAAGGCCTTCAGCACATAGAGCTATCCTATCCAGTCAACACGGAGTATAAAACAAAGCAAAGTCAACAAGCACGCACCTTGTTGTGCTTTTCTTTAGGCCAGACATAATTTTTTTCCCCGTGACATCTTATTCCAGCAACCCAGAGGCACAGTGCTGCCCGTCTCTGCAGCAATCTTTATCTTGCACTGAGCGGCAGTCATATACAATACTAAAGACAATTTCACACGAGGAGAAGAAAAATGCATCACTGTTTTATTTCCTGCTCCCATCATGGAATAACCTCCAGACCATTTTGAGTGCTGATGAAAAAGGCCCACAGTAGCAAAGTTACCCACAATACAACTTGCCTCCATCTACAACACAGCGCGTATTGTATTGTGAAGTGACAACGCTCGGAATAGACAGATGATTAAGGACGACACCCAAATAACCTCCAGACAAATTAAAAAAGTCCCGTTTCAAAATTATAAAAAAAAAAAAAAAACACTTGCTTTACCACAAGTCAATGTCTGGAAGAAACTTTTACACACACACACACACAGACAGAGAGATTTTCTAGTACAGACGTGTTAAAGCACATTCAGTGGAGAAAACAATCCAATCTAAGTAAATAATTGGTTTTAAAATTCCAAGTGGCACTATTATTGGTACCCCAGCTTTAAATATTTTGTATAGCTCTGTTTTGCCAATGTGAGAGCATTAAGTCTTGTCCTACAACATTTCACGAGGTTCTAGCAGGAACCTAAATATGGGAACACATCCAGCCTAGTAGCCAGTAGCTATAAGAAACAGACCCCTGCTTCATATTAGATTAATAGCTCAGAGGAACGGAGGAGCATGGATTACTAATTAGGAGCTTCTAAAAACTCTTGATTTATTTCAAATTGAGTGTCAGGGGTACCAATAATTGCACCACTAGTGATTTTTGTGAAAGTAGTTCCAAACATGGAATGTTTTTTTAATCATGTACTTAAATTAAAGGTTGGATTTTTTTTTTCACATGTTCAGTGTGAGGTTAAATTACAGCAATGGAAACAAAAAAATGGAAGAATGTTTGCACTTCTTAACCATAGGGACCAAATTTTTCCATGTCTGTAAAGGTGTTTTCTTTTTGCCAGTTTAAAACATTAAGAAAACTTACTTCATCCCAGACCTCACCCCAACAACTGTGCTTGTTCTGAACACTGATGCCGTCGGGTGATGATCTGAGGAGCTCAGGGCCAATCAAACTTACATGTCTGACTCACCCTGAGTAGCTACTGGTCACCACCTTGAGGCTCGCGGCGTTGCGCAGCAGCTTATCCAGGGTGCTGACAATGCGTGAGAACTTGGGCCTCAGGTTTCTTTCCTTCATCCAGCACTCCAGCATCAGCTGGTGCAGCACCATGGGGCAGTCCATGGGCGGAGGCAGCCGGTAGTCCTGCTCTACCGCAGTCATCACCTAAGATGCAAAGAAATGGCTCATTAGAAAGGTAAAAGTGTACTTGCATTTTAAGCCAGCTGCTAAAAGTATGCCGTAAACATTGTCCAACCAAGAAGTCTTACATGTTCCAAGTTCAGAAAATGTAGCTGGATCACCCCTGAAGTCGGTGCTGAATGTGGGAACTCTGAGGTTCCTCACCAAAGCCCAAACTCAAATCCAATATGGCTGCCGGGTTTACAAAACATAAAGTGAGCTGCACTGATTAAGTGTTTGTACAAATGGAAAAAAAAACTTCTTTTCTGAAAGATGGCACGGCTCTGGAGAAAGTGAAAGCAATTTGTCCAGATGAACGTGTCTGCAGAGGTGCTGGTTGGATCTCGCTGACACACATGACCCAACGACAACATTTGGGTCATCTGATCTGTAGCCTTTTACGCAGAGGTTCCCATATTTAACTACAGCCGCTTACCGTGCTCTGGTACGACAACTGACTCAAAACAGAAAAGGAGGAAAGGAACCGAACTGAAAAGAAAAATGAAGCCATGTCTGTTCTCCCTGAGAGATCACAGATCTAAAGGAGAAAAACAGCAAATCTACCTTCTGCATTTCTGAACCAGAAGCATCATTGGTTAATTTGTTGCTTTCTTTACCTACTATGCATTTGCTATCAACCTTTGAAGAGGGTTTCAGAGCCGAGCTGACGGCAGAGCAGGCGTATGTTAGCCTTTAGTCTGTTGGTTCTTTGGAAACTTGAATGTGTGTAATTCAACCATGCAGGGCACAATTTTGTAAAACTTAAAAAAACTAAATAAAAAGTAAATGTCTTGACAGCATAGTGGTCCTTGGATATCTTAGAATTAAACGAACACTGCAAAAAGGCAACTAAAAGTAAGTAAAATTTTCTTGAAATTAGTGTATTTTTCCTTGACTGGAGCATGTAAATAAGACTATTTGCCAATAGAGGAAGATTTTTGCACTTAAAATAAGAACAATTTATCTCCATCGTCTTATTTGAAGTGCAGGATATCTAATTATTTTATTTTAGGGGTAAAGATATACATCCCACTGGCTCTGGCTTTGTGCAGCTAAACACTTATTTAGCTGCTCAAATCAAGTAAAAATAAACAAATTTCAAGAAAAGTTTTATTTACTTTTAGTTCCTTTTTTGCAGTGAGGTAATGCTTGTTTGAAAAGTCTGAGAACCACTGATCTTTAACCTAGAACAATGCCTTCTTTAACTGTTATAGGATTTTTTGTGCGTATGTCAACAACTGTATCTGAAAAAAACAAAAAACAAACATTTCCTTTGCTGCGAGCTGAAGTAAACTTCAGCATTTTCTACCATGTAGTTCTGGATAACTCACATAAAGAGCCTCTGTTTAGCGGTGGTTGTCGTTATAGATAGAGACTCGCCTGTTTCTGTATTATTTCCTGCAGCTGACAGCTGCTCCGCTCATGCTGTCAAATATTCCATCCTTCCTTTCACTGTCTACACCAAACTTCAAAAACAAATCCAAAAATTTGTCAATCCAGAATTGCTGTGACTGACGCGAGAAACAATAAGTGAAGGGAAGAGCACGTTGGCTCATTGATTAGATTTTGCCTAGCAACCGCATTTGCCTCCATAAGCTCTGTATGGGTTTCCAGTTCCCCGCTTCAATAAAAAAAAAACAGGCATTTGGGAACAATAAAGCAGTTCTGCTGCACTCCTCTCTTCCTGCTGCTTGTCCTTTGATTTTGTGTCGTGCCTCCAGCCAGCAAGTACCTCTGTTTATATCTCATATTTGTTGACTCTGTCGCTTATTGAGCAACGGCTTTGGCACAAAGGCTGCGGGGGAACAATGGAGAGCCTCTGCTTTGATGCTTTCATTACTGCGTTAGGGTTTTGTTGTGAAAGTTATACATACATTAATACCATTTTTCATTTTGATTGCTTTTTTTTTGCTTTATTAGTATCAGTGTTACACGTCTCGTTTTGAAGGCCAACACAGAGCAGACGCTCCTCGGAGAGTTGCGTGGAGGTGTACCGTGCACACCGCTTCGCCACTTTGCTCAGCGAGGAGGAACCCAGAGATTTCTGTTTTCCTTCCTACAAAGCTCAGAGCTGCAGCCCCAGTGTCTGTGCAGTGGAGATAGCCGACAGGTAACAAGGCCCATAAAAAAGCCTTTCCTGAGACTGCCTTTGTGAGTGTGAGGGGGGAGGCTTTGCCGTATGGATTTGAGGGGTGTGGGTAGGCTTGAGCTGTAAATAAGGTGGTAAAAAAAAGTAGAACACAGGCATGCAGCTGCACCGGCATCTGCAGAGAGGAGATAAAGACTGCAGAACAGAGCCAGGTCCAGCGTGTCACTCTGGAAATCAAAGCAACGGCAGCTCAGAGGAACTCCCAGCCGGCCCCTTAAACTTAGTCGTAAAACTCTTTCCAAATGGATTTGGTCCTGAGATACGTGCATGCTCGTGAGACTGCGCGGCTAACTCACGTCCTGGTTGCTCATATCCCAGTAAGGCCTCTCTCCGTAGGACACCACCTCCCACATGACGATGCCGTAACTCCACACGTCACTGGCGGAGGTGAACTTCCTGAAGGCGATGGCTTCTGGTGCCGTCCACCGGATGGGGATCTTTCCTCCCTGCTCACATGTACACGGAGCACATCAGTACTATACGTGCAGCACTCCAGGGAAAATACCACGGAGATAGTTTGCACACAGATTATGACACAGAAGTGCAAAGGAAACAAGGTGCCCTACAAAAGTATTCACACGCCATGACTCCCTTCACATTTTGTCACAATACAACTGAAAACTTCAAAGTAGCACATATCTGTGAAGTGTCAGGAAAAGGATACATGGTTGGACGTGTTTTACCAACATAAATCTGAAAAGTGTGGCATGCATTGACATTCAGCCTCTTGACTCTAACACCCCTAAATAAAATCCAGTGGAACCAATTTTCCTTCAGGAGTCTCCAAATCAGTAAATAGAGTCCCCTGAGTGTGATTTAATCTCAGTTTATTCCGACTATCAGTGAACAAGCAGCACCATGAAAACCAACGAGCACAGGAGGCAGTTTAGGGATCAAGTTGTGGGTGGAAAAGTTTAAAACAGTTCAATTAATCATCTGAAAATAGAAACAGTATGGCACAGGTGCAAACCCAACAAGATATGGCCAACCACCAGAACAGACAAGAAAATACCCATGGTAAATCTGGAGGAGCTGCAGAGACGCACAGCTCAGGTAGTAGTCATAAACTCCAAAATCACATCTTTTGTAGGAGTGAAAGAGAAGGCCATAAGCAGTCCAGTTAGGACTTTGTGAGAAAGGAAAACACATCAGAGCTGTCAGGGAGATGGTTGGAGCTAAATACAGGACCATCCTGCAAGAAAATCTGTTAGAGGATGCAAAAGACTTGAGACTGGGATGGAGGTTCACCTTCAAGCAGGACAGCGACCCTGATCATCCTGAGCAATGGAATGGTTTAATCTGAAGGTTATTCTGTCGTTAGTCAAATTACAACTGAGAATCTGTGTCAAAACTTGAAAACTGCCGTTCTCCATCCAAATCGGATGAGCTGGAGCCGCTTTGCAAAGAGGAATTGGCAAAAATGTCAGTTCTAAACGAGCAAACCCCAAAAGACTCGCTGGTCTAATTGCAACGAAATGCGATTCTACAAAAATATTGACTCTGGGACTGAATCCAAAATGCACATCACACTTTGTTTTACATATTTGTAAAAATGGGAAAAACATGAACTGGTTTCCTTCCACTTCACAATGCTGATCATTGGTATGTCACACCAAATCTAAAACATAGATAGTCTTTGCTTGTAATGTTGCAAGGAACAGTAAAACTCTTTTTTTTTTTTTTTTTATCTGACTTAATAATAAAGACAAGACTGAAATGACTGACCAGGGAGCTTGTGTAGGTTGGGTCAGCAGAGGTGTCATCCAGGAAGCGCGAGAGGCCAAAGTCGGACACCTTGCAGACCAAGTTGCTGTTGACCAGGATGTTGCGCGCAGCGAGGTCTCTGTGTACATAGTTCATGTCTGAGAGGTACTTCATCCCTGCAGCGATGCCACGTAGCATCCCAACCAGCTGTGTCATGGTGAAGCGCCCGTCGTTGAGCTGCAGATAGAGCGGAAGCGCCAAGCAGGAGGAGGAGGGGGGGGGGGGGGGGGGAGAAGAGATGTGATGGTTATGGAAATATAGTAGGAGGAATGACAACACCGGAGGAGAGCCAATCAGTCACTGAAGCCACACAAACATGACATCTGTCATGATGCTTCACAGCTGCTGCTGACACTCACTGACAGCTGACCTTTTCACACACGCTGTCCAATTAGTAGATTAATTATACACTTTATCGCCGCACTAAAGCTGTTTGTGCCTAATAACGATTTGACAAAACAAGGTAAAAGCAAACAAACAGGCTGGCCGCAGATAAACGTTACTGAGGCGAATTTCATGTGAATCTAAAAAAATAACAACAGATGAAGCGAAACCAGCCTTGAATTGCATCTTGCACCGAAAAGTCCTTGATTCCCCGCTTTTGTGCCCTTTTTGCTACCATTAAAGAAGCATGAAACAAATCTTAGATAGGGGCCTTCAAGGTTCATTTTACAATTCTCCACATTAGTGAAGCATGTCACAAAGTGGAGATTATAATAAATGATCACTCCGACCTGTGAAGACTCGTGACCCCTGACGATGGGAGAGCTGGAACGAATCAATGGAACGTCAATAGACAATTAAAAAGCTGGGGAGAAGTTTCTGCAGAGCCGCATCAGGCTGCGCTGCCAGCTTTCCCTCACATGACCTGAATCTCTAATACGGCCAAAATGTGCGGGGGAAAAGCGATGCTTTTCTGCAAAAAGGTTGCCTTCTTTGACTTCGCTGGGAGAAAAGAAGGAACACGAGATGTGACACGGCAGAAACCATAAACGTGCTGCTTTGTAGTCTGCACACTCCGCTGGAGTCCGACAGCCGAACGGGCCGGGATGGATGGATGTATAAACAGACATGATTCACTGCAGGCCTTCCAAAAGCCACGCCTCTTATTTATGTAGATCTGCAAAGCTTCTACATGTGAAACTGTCCAGTGAGCGGGGAAAGTGAACTTTTTGGGGAATTAAATGTTCAGATTTTCCTGCGAGGGACGCACTCGGGACAATAAATAAATGGGTTATACGTGTGTGTGTGTGTGTGTGTGTGTGTGTGTGTGTGTGTGTGTGTGTGTGTGTGTGTGTGTGTGTGTGTGTGTGTGTGTGTGTGTGTGTGTGTGTGTGTGTGTGTTAACGTTGACCGTAGTTTCCTCGTTAGAGTAAAACTCCGAGTTCCCCTGACTCCCAGGCTGAGTGACACTGGCGAGAGATTGGAGAGGGGGTGAGGAGAGCGCAGAGCAGCCAGGGTTTTTTTTTTCCTGCTACTTGTGGGACAGCTGACAGAGAGGAGTGAGTAATGAGGAGCAGGGAAGATCTCAGCCTGGATGCTGAGACATGGAGCTGCAAGTCCTGACTGTTTTCAGTTAAAACTAAGTAAAAAATAACAATGAGATTGTAAATCCTAAGAAGGGGCTAAATAATTATCAGCATTTCACATCAAAGGAGATTTGCTTTATCCAGTGCTTTCCAAGAAATAAAGGCCAAACGCATGCTGCTGGCTTTAGGGGTCACCACAGCAGATAGCTGGAATAATCCTTCCCAACATCCATGAACCTTTTATCGACTTTAGGCATGGTGTTAAAAAGGTCCAGGTTTAAAACTTCTAACTTGTTCTAACATTTCCCACCCTGTGGTTTAAAGCTGTTTGTGCACACTGCTGATCAGCTGGCTGAAAGAAGGCCACTGTTTCTTTCACTAATCAGAAAGAACCTTCTGTTAAATGGATATAAGCCTTTATAAGGTTACTAGCAGTATCTAACTGCATTGGTGTCTTCATTAGGTATAAATCCAGATTAGTTGGTCTCTGAAAGCGAAGCTAACTGCTAGTCCAAGTGGGGCCAAAACCAAATGGGACTTATCTAAAACGGTATTGTATGTGTTATTGTGTTTGTAATTGGGCAGTTATTTATAGAGAAGCTGATGATGTTTTACACAGATGATGGAGGAATGGAGGCGGTGGGCCACTAATGATCTTCCACACCCTGTGAAGCGTTCCCTTTCACAGTAAATACATAATTGGATTGTGAGATAGATTTGTTAGGCACAAACTTCTCTACAAAGTGCTGAAATAGTCCAGGATGTAACTGGCATCAAAACAGCATCTTTAAAAATATTTTCTTAAAATTCTCTTTACAAGATATGCAGCGATGTGAAAAATGTTACTGAGAAATGCAAGTGTCTGCTGTAGTAAAAACTTAAAACAGATTTTTGGAATAGGAATTGTTTATTTTATGGAATCAAAACCATTTGATGATGATGACCAAATGAGGATACGATGATCAAGAAACTCTGTATGCTAACATTCAAGAACAATAAATAGCTAGATTGGTTTTAGGCCCTTTGATTAACAGTAGTCAAAGGCCTTTAATGGTTATTGACAGGAACACCCATTTTCCTAAGCATGCTGTGTTTGGGCCTCAGGAGTGGGCACAGATCTTTTTTTTGCATTACAGAAAAACAGCTTTACCAATTTCCACATTTCAAACAGAGGACGTGAAACAGAGCAGCAACTTGGAGACAAAGAGCCGACTTCTGCTTATTTAATTTCTCTTACGGATAAATAAAGTATTTTTGAATTTAATTTAACTTAATTTAATTTACTTAGCCTGTCAGCGAAGTAAAATGTGTGGGGCCCAAACAATCAGCAGGATACAGTTTAATACCATCCACTGGGTAGGATGGCTTGGTAGTTATTTAAAGATGTCCGAGTTTCTAGACCTTGGTGCATAGAGGGGAACTGCTAGAGGTAGGAGATCATTTAATCAGGTTGCTTCACCCACCCACTCCACCCGTTAAAACTGCATTTTCCTATTGACTGAAATGCGCCTGAAACTCCAAGGACTGAAACTGTTTTAATACATGAAAGCCTGAACGCTGCAATTTCCTCATATTTCCTCATATTGAAATGAGATAATTCATTAAGTTCATCCACAAGGGGCATGACGATTTTACTCAGACAGCAATTTTATGTATGCTTCTTCATGCAACATTTACAAGAACAAGAAATTATAAATATCAGTAATTAGTTACATATCCATCCGAAATTAGCTACACAAGGTCAAATCAAAACATTATTATTTATAAGGAAACAAGTTGCATTTAAAGAGATATATTTAAATAATAAACAAAATTTATTTTTTTTAAATTGTGAAGAACCATTGAAAGCTTTTCATGCACCTACCAAACAAATACCCAAGATTTATCAACGTCTTTATTTTAGCTCTGTAAAGAATGTTTTCCTCATAATGAAGAGTTGATAGTATGGACTGATAAGAAAGAAGAACTGGTGTAGAAAGAGTGGAGAAAAGCTCATTTTTGGGTAAATTGATTTTGGGGTTGCGCTTTCCACCAGTGCGGAGAGCAAGGGTCTGCTTTTCTGTTCATACAAACACATTGATTAATCAAAGAAGGAAATAACAATGGTTAATGCATGTGTTAAGATGTATAAACTGTGTTTGCGGAGAAAAATGTTTTGTTTTGACAAAAGGAATAAAGGTTTCACAATCACAAAATAAAGAATCTGCAATCAGTGTAGAATATTCCTATCCACGTACAGTGTTTTTATGCTTGTCCAAAGCAATGTGCGCCTTAATGCCAGAGAAACATTGAAAAATGCCTTTTTGTGTTTCCAAAACAGAATGGTTACATGCATCTAACCCTGTGTTTTAAAGAATATCTATGCAGTATAGGATTGTACAGGTCCGGTTTTATTACCCTAAGTGTTTCAGATTTTGAACAAGTGGTTACCAAATGTCTAAATTCTTCTAAAATTGTGAAACAGCCCTTTAAATGTCAGTATTCTGGAGCACCCATTTGAAACTGCGAAGTAGATGCTAATTGTAGCATCATTGGCGTTTAACGGTTAGCCTTTCCTAGCTGCTTGCAAATCATTCATATGCTCTGTTAGTGTTAGTTTTGTGTATTTAGCAACATGTTGCCACACAAATAGTTTATCAACTGCTTGACAAGCTTTCTTACTTAGTTCTCGTTCACACGACATGCTGCTGGCATTTCAAGAGATACTGCCTTTTTTACAACAGTGGTGCAGGAGTTAGGGAGTTCGTCCTGCAATTGTCGCGTTGCCGGTTCAATCCCCCACTCTGACCGTCTCAGTCGTTGTGTCCTTGGGCAAGACACTTCACCCAAATCACCTGCGGCCCAATCAGAGGGCCCAGTGGCGCTGATGTATGGCAGCTTGGCCTCTGTCAGTCTGCTCCAGAGCAGCTGTGGCTACTAACATAGCTCACCACCGTCAGGGTGTGCATAACTGATTGTAGTGTAAAATGCTTTGGAGTCGTCTGCCTAGTTAAAGCGCTATTCAAGTACAGGCCATTTACCATTTTACTTCAAAATAAGAGTCCCAAACAAACAGACAGACAGGGTGTCAAACTTCAAGCAACAGAATTCATTTTGATTATAAATATGAGAGGCCTTTCACGGTTTTGTTTGTGTTTTTTCTGCAATGAAGAAGTAAAGAAACAAAAATGGCCATGATAACAAATGACAACAGAATAACTAATGATGTTTTTTCATCATTCAGTCCTGCCTGGCTGAAACGGTTTAATAAAAATGTATTTTATTATGTCTTTTACAGCATCTACATTGAGCTAAAACGCATAGAAAATGTTGTAGTAAAGAGAGGGGAAATCAAACAGAAGTCAAATCAGTTTTAAGGCTCAATGCTACTATGACAATATGAACTTTTAATTATCCCCACTGCTTTTTTGTGAGCATTTCCACTATGCAGTCCAAAACAGGGCCAGATGATGAGCAGGTCAGTCCTCCCAATGCAGCGATATCAAACAAGTTCTCGCTGAGGAAGTGTGTCACAAAATTAAGCGCCATAATTTTCAGCGACAAAGCTATGACCAATAATTCTGTCAGATGGACTAAACTTAGAGTCATTACGGAGTACGGAGAAAGGTGTTATTGTAAAAAATGAAAACACAGTCTTCTGTGTTCTTTCGACAACAGCAGAGGAGAGGAGAGGAGAGGAGGGGAGAGGAGAGACACAGCTCTAGTTGGAATGAAACAAAAAAACAGTGTTTTGGCCATAAAATATGTTTGCACTAGAAAACTAAAATACAATATTTCCAGATTAGATAATGTTTGTAATATTCAGATATTTAATATGTTTAAAGGGAGTATAAACCACAGACGAAACAGTTCCTCCATACTGCCTGAAATTATTGATAGCTATATAAAAAAATAACCATTGTGTTTTCTATTGTTTAGCAGATTCTAAGTTAAGTAGAGATGACTCATTTAAATATAGTACATACCGTATTTTTCAGACTATAACCCACACTTTTTTTCCTAGTTTGGATGATCCTGTGATTTACAGTCAGGTGCAATGTATATAATGTTTTTAAATGGCAATTCATTCTGACCAACAAGAACCAAGGAGTAAACATTACTGTCTATAGCCACAAGAGGGCTCTTCTGGCTTTAAAAATTAATTTAAACATGAACTTATTGACAACAAAGGATGAACTCATGTTCGTATGTTGTTTCGCTGTCTGTGAATCTGATAACAGCTAGCATTAGCTTATCTTGTCGGGGAGATTTACAACTTTCGCTGATGCACGTTCAAGAGCATTACTGACCTTTCTATGTTGCTGTTAAACATCTGTGTCGTACAGCTAGCTTAGCACGTAGAACCGTTATGCTCACGGTCTAATTTCAGCGTAATTTTTAAAACTTTTAGCATGACGGGCTGTTATGCTGAAATGTGCTGGCAAGAACCTTGCCGGTTGAAGTTGCTAGCTTCTTATGCTATTTTACCCTATTCAACCTCTCAGGTTATTCACCCTGTTCTGGGTTGCTTTACCAGATTAAAGTCTTATATTTTTTTAAATAAATTTCTAAATAAACACAACTTATATTCAGGTGAGACATATAGGGTTTTTTTCCGTCCTTGTGACGCATTTTATTGACTGATGTGACTTCAGGAGTGACTGATAGTCTGAAAAATATGGTACATGGGATATAAATTAAATGTATGATGCAAATTAGCGACATTAGGCTTAAGTGGACAATTAAGCTTCTTTTGTTGTTAACACTCTGACCCCTAGATGGTGGCAATATGCTTCTATTGTATTTCTTGGTATGTGTCAAATATACACCAACATGTGTTTTGACTACATTAGGACCTGAAGCAATCAGTTAAGAATCCACAGGTGTTATAAATGTCTTTATTTGCGCCTCCAACCATAAATTGCATTGAATTGAAGGATGTATTCCCTCTCTCCCCATTTATGGTTGTTGAGACTAACAAAAAATACGTGTTGATTATTTTAAATTGATAATGCTAAAAAGAAAAGCTAGCTTAAATGCACAGCAATCCTCCCACAGAAAACTCCATCCTCAGATTCCTGGTAAATGGAAAAGAAATATCGCCCCATCAGGTGGACCTTTTTTTTTCCTGGTATCCTAGTAAATGTAGTGAACATTCAAGGGGGTAATATGGGCCCCAGGAAACTACCCTGATCCCTGGAACAAGTTCCTCTGGCAAAAACATGCTGTTACTTTTGATCAGAGAGTGGAACCAAATGAAACAGAAATAAATTGAGACAAGTTGGTAAGATTCCTGAGCATCAAACCTAGTCCAAGCCTGTGGTAGCCAAAGCAGTTATCACTCCAAGCAACACGATACTGAATCATAACTAGCATGAAGTAACCTCAGTTAGCCCCCCCCCCCCCTCCCGGTTCAGCAAGCAGACATGTTCACAGTTCAGCCATGCAGGAAAACAAGCATTATTGAATGTAAATGACATGTAATAGCCCCCACGCAGCTGGAAATGTACCTTGTGACATCTCATTTCTCATCCTGCCTTTGTTCAACATTTTGTGTAGGCGGTTTGGTGTGAACAGAGAACTCTCATCGGTAATGTATTCAGTGGTTGTACAAGGACTCTCTAATACACCAAAGCAAACTTATCCAAAAGTCTGCGTGTGATGAGCTATCCAGCAGGAGTTTGTGCCATGGAAAGGCTGTCAGCGTCACTCTGCGGCGTTGAGCAAAGACACACTGCCTGTCTTTAAGCTTTCTATTACACGTTTAATGTCTATCACTCAGCAAGCGAACGCCTCAGGCTGTTTTACACACAGTAAAACATTCCAATAACCCAGAGGTACTGTGGCTGACTGTCTGTGTGTGTTCTTCTCAGGTTTGATACGAGCAGAAAATAATCTTCCCCGTCAGAGGTGTTGCAATTTGCATCTGTCAGCACGCTCACCCTCAGGAAGGAATCCAGCGCTCCGTTTTCCATAAATTCAGTGATGATGAGGACGGGGCAGCTTCGTGTCAGGACGCCCTCCAGCCGAATTACATTTGGGTGGTCGAACTGACCCATGATGGAGGCCTCAGCGAGGAAGTCTCGCCTCTGGCGCTCAGTGTAGCCCGCCTTGAGCGTCTTGATTGCCACCACCATCTCCCGGCGGCCTGCCTGCTTCAGGCGTCCGCGGCACACTTCGCCAAATTCACCTGCAGCGAGAGAACAAAGTGGCAGGAGGAGGGGGGGGGGAAGGGTGATGTGGGGAGGGGGTGTGTGAGCAGAGGGAAAAAGAGGGAGGGTGGAGGGAATGAGGGCATTTGGGAAATGCAGGGAGAGGGAGAATTACTGGTCGGATTTGGGTGTGAAGGAGCTGACTTGAAAGAGTTGAGGGTCGGCGTCGTCTGTGGGACACGTTCAGAAAAAAAGAAGAGGAAATCGTAGGGGTGGGGGGGGGTTCACGGGTCAAAGATGTTGGGGAGAGAGGGAGTGACTGGTATCGGTCGAGTGTGCAACCTGGGAGTGTTGCAGGGAGACAGAGGATGGGCAAAATATTTGAGGGTTTTGCACCTAGTGCCTAAGTACAAGAATGGTTTTAGGGAAGTATGAGAGAGAGAGAGAGAAAACAAAAAAAAAGGGATGGATGAAAGTTGAATGAGCAGGACCAGACTTGTCGGAGGTAAAAATCAGGACAAAACATGCTGCTGGAGAGAAAAAAAAAGGAAAGAAAAGAGAAACCAGTCTAGAGGGGGAAGAGCAACAGTCACGTCAGTATTTCCCCAGCTTTCCAGGGCACTCTGAATGCTACCCTTTTTTCTCCCAGAGAGGTCACTCTAACAGGGCGCACCCTGAGGCTGGTTGGAATAAACACCTAAAGCCATCTCTGTCCTCCTGAGCAAAAACAGCTGCGGTGTTTACCTGCACCAATGACTTCTTCGATTTTCACACAGGAGATGTCTATCTCTTTGGCGAACTCATGAACCGCATCGTTGGGGTCCTCATAGGTGAAGGGGTCAATGTACACCTTGACCCCTGGGGAAACTAGGGGAGGAAAATGAAAGATCAAAACCGCGCATGTGAATTGGATAAGTGGGGTCAGAAATTCAGAGTGACAGCTGAAAACACAACTCTGATCAGATTTCTAAGAAAAAGCTAGATTTCTAGGATTGTGGACTGGATAGTCTGAAAACTTAGATTTTTTTTTTTAAATTGTATCTCTTCTTCCAAAAACTAGATTTAAACTTTTTTAGCTTAAATGTTTACCTTATAACAAAAATCATTCTCTGTGTATTTTTGCCCAGGAATAAAATGATCAGCAAACAGTATTACAGTCTGGTAAAATCAACATGCTCCTATTTTGATTCAGGTATTCTGGTTGTAAACGTTACTTCGGATTCAATAAATCATCATGTCTAGTTATTGAAAACCAGAAGAAAGGGTGGTTTGTTCAATTTAACACGTTGAGGAAAAAGCAGAAAAACAGTCAAGGCAATGTTAAAACAGCAACAATGGAAATGCAGAGGCTGTGTGCATGCTAAAATGTCTTCAGCTTGCAGGGGAAAATAATGCAGATCAATAAAAACCATTATTTCACTCTTTGGCTTATTTCGTCTTTCCCAATAATCAATAACCCTCCAGCAGCACATGCATCTACTTTATACTTTTCCTCCCAGCTCATCTGTGAGGTCCCACTTCCTCCAAGCTAACAGGAACATGTTTCCTTCACTCAAACAGGTAATTGGATAATTGACCAAATCAGATGGTTAACTGTACTGGCGTGACTATAGGAGCACAGAGGAGCAGGTTCTCAAGCAGAACACAGAAACTCACTGTATTGCTGCAGTTTCTCTGTGTACTCCAGCTCTGACCCGCTGCGCTGCTTCCTGTAAACAACAAGCACATGAGCAAAGTCACATTCACATAATCAGCCCTGGCCATTTCCCAGGTACAGTGAAGCGAGCAAGTAAATGACTTGGATATCAGATGGAAACACAGGCAGCTCTGGTTTTTAACTTGCTGAGCTTTTCCTTGGAGCTTAAGGAGCAAGAGTTGCATGGAAACGAACACCCTTTGAATTCATCTTAAAATTTAATGAGCCTCTTTGTTCAAAGTCTAATTAACACGGCGAAACGTGTAGTTCATGTTGTCAGGGATGAAAATCAAACGCTTACTTAAGGCAGACAACAGCGATAACCACTAAGGCAACAACGACCACCAGACCAGCGGAGGCCGAGCCGATGATGAGAGGCAGCTGGTCCTGTACCGACTTCTGGGGGTCAACTGGATCGCATAACACACACACACACACACACACACACACACACACACACACACACACACACACACACACACACACACACACACACAAGAAACACTATCAGCAGAGAGATTAAAGGGCCGCTTAGGCTGCACGTGTAATGGACAGCAATTAAACCGGTCATAAAAACTATCAAGCTTGAACCTTCATTAAAAAAAAACTATGGAAGCAGATCGTCAAGGACAGACAGTGAAGAAGAAAGAAAAGCAGCCGTACTGTGCAGGTTGGTGCTGAAGTCCATGGGATTGCTGTAGCGTCCATATCCAGCGACGGTCCGCGCTCTGACCTGCACCACGTAGGGCGTGGCTGGCCTCAGACCCTCCACCTTGGCCGAGCTGTGCTGGGACGTGACGGTGTGAGCCATCCCTTGGTCCTGACATAAAACAGAACATGTATTATTTATTTTTTTGTCGTGATTCTTAGAGAAACATTAGTAGCCAATTACGCAACATACCTCCCAGAAGTAGTTATTTAATTAACAAGTGTATTTTATCTTACATGAAAAAAACTGCTGGACCTAGGCTTACTAAGGCTGTAACAAGAGATTCCTACATAAATCTCAGAGCCTGCCTGCCCCCCCGCAGACGTCCATACCTCCCCTGCTCTGCTACATTCAGCTAGCCAGTTTCACTGTTCCGCTGCAATCAAGCTCATATTGCTCACCTGTGTCCTGCTTTTTGTAAGCCTGCTGCAGAAAGGAAGATGGGGCCAGATTGCCTTGTTACAACCTGGACCATGCTTTCTGGATTTCCTTGCCTTGCCTTTGGTGGACCTTTACCAAGCTTCTGCTCTCTGGACCATGACCATGTTTCTGTCTCTGGACCAATGAGCCTTATGTAACCCCTGGATGTTCCTGCCTTCCTCTGATCACGCATGTATGACCCAAGCCTGTTCTCCAGATAACGCTCAAACCTCTGCCAACCTGCCGAAGGCTCCCTCAGCATTTGAAGCAAGCGCATCACTAGCTATGTTTACATTTACACACAATGAAAATGCCTCATCTAAACACTGCAGGCGGAATCATGTGATCAGAGTAAAATCAGAATGAAATTGTATTCCGAATAAGACGGGTGGTTTACGCCAATCGTTAATCCGAACAGCATCCATCTAAACACAATCATGTCATTTGGATCAGGGCAAAGTGCCCTGACTGCACGTGTGTCTCTCATCCTTTAACACAGGAAGCTTTAATAGTTACATCTCAACCATTCTTAGAACATGGTGCAGGTCTATTCTGGGCACTCAGAAGACAGACAAACTCACTCCAGTGTTAGTATATGTAATAGATTGCTGTCTGTGTTTGTATGTTTTTAAAAAATTAAAAACTTCCAATTTTTCTTTGCCACAGATGAAAGAACAACTTCTGTGGCTTTTAGGGAAATTTGAGGGCTGTGAGCATGTCGCAGTGTTTGTTTTCTCAATAAAAGACTGGTGTTGTAAACGTACGTCATGATCGGATCAAACGATTTGTTTTGCCATATAAACAATGTATTCCAATACTTTGTTTTGTTTTTCAATCTGATCAAGGAATTTTGCGCATGTAAACACAGCTACTGTTGCAAGTCACAGTGTGAAGTGAAGTCATCGGCAACACCTACGCTGCCCACTGCACACTTTGAGATTTGTGATTGTTTTTGTAAAGATACTAAAAAGGGCCATTGTGAGTTTTGGAGGGATTTTTTTTTTTTTTTTGCTTTTTTTTTTTTGCTTTAGGACCATCTTAGAAATACGAAAGCATGAAAAACATGTGGAGGAATCTTAACTGAACTGGAATATTCCACCTTGATTTTAGATTATTGATTCAGAATTGAATGATTTTGGGTAACCTTTATTTGCTTATAAAAGGTTTTTTTTTGTTTTGTTGTTTTAGTTTTCCACCCAAATATTGCCAAAACCTCACCTAGTCGGATTATTATGAACCCTGGCCAAAATCTTGTATCATCTCATCTCAAGAGCTGACTGTATTCTCAAACCCCTTGGAATCCACCAAACCACACTAAAAATGTAAATGTATGTAATTACAAAGTATACAGTCATAAGAATGCATATGTATGCACAGTTTTTACAATCAAAACTAAATGGGTTCAAAAGCCTGCATGCAGGTTGCATTCACCGATTTTAGAGTGCAAAAACCCGAGAGGATGATAATATATGTTGCAGTCTATCATCGTTGATACTATGTGAGCATAGATAGGTAGGACAAACGCAGGGAAATACATTGACTTCCTGGTGTTATCCATGTGGTGTACACAGCTGACAACATGGCAGGGTTTGTTGACTAGGAGGCACTCTTTCTTCAGACCTCCCCAGAGATCTTGTCCCACATTTTCACCACAAGACAAAAATTGATTAATGATATATAAAATAAACATATTTCAATTTTTTTGACCAGTTTGGACAGGTTCAAAACTCTGTTTCAAAAACACTCACCACTACCATAAACCGGGTGACCTATGGCCTACTTTGCTCACTTACTATAGCAAACACAAGATAAGCACTTAGTAGAGATTTTATGTTATTTTTTTCAAATAAGAAAACCTAAACAACAAACTAAGTAAAATTTAAGTTTCTGCTTATCTGTTTTTGACCCACAAAAAGTGGTTTCTAATAACATTCTATACTTTTTTTAAATTTTAAAGCGAAAATCCAGTAGCCACTGCTGTTTTTTCTTGTTTTTCATTATTAGTTTCTGACGAGAAAATCCAATTACTAAAACACGCACGGACCCTAGACATTATAAGTGAATTATTCATACTCATAATCATTTTGTCTTTTAAAATGTGAAGCATAATTAATTTCAAAATGCTGTTCTGCCTCGACCTGCCACGCTGGTATGTGAAATCCTCCGGTGAAGCTAATCTAATGCAAATTACTCTGCGAACATGATAAGAGTCATTTTACTATTTACATCACAGCTGCTGAGATGGAGGTTTAAAAGATGAAGAGATTATGTCAAATTGATGTTATATTATTAGTGAATTCCTTTGTTGCAGGGTTAGAAATACCTCTGTGCCTTTAAGGCTGTGTAAATCATGAAACCGAAGCTGCTAAAATAGCTGAACTTGACCCGTAACTTGTTTTAGTGCAGTAGAGGGGTCAGTAAGCCTAAGGTTCAACCATCAAAGGTTAGAAATTGGCGGCATTATGTCTGCAGGGTGTTCTTGGAGAATTGATTAATGCTAATGATGCAGCATGGACACATTGCAAGCTGCTGAGTTTGACAATTTAAATATGGACCTTCATCCCCAACCCCCTCATCATGCATCACATTCCAGTATGTAGTTAGCATCCAAACTAATAAAGTCAGTGTGCATTATGGGGTGTTTCTGTTTAAACATGTAACGTGACACAGAGAGGAAAGTGAGGGCTTACCCTCTCCTGGTATTTGATCTCATAGTCGAGGATGACCCCGTTGGGTTTCTCAGGGGGCAGCCATGACAGGCTGAGGGTGTCTGCGGTGGAGCGCATCAGATGGACTGTTGGCACAGCTGAAGGCGCTGCAGGAGGACGGCATAAAGGGACAGTATATAACCGTGCTGCAACTTCAAAGTTATCAAGAGTTTCTTTCAAAGTTTTAATGAAAGATGTACTCAGACAATGGCAGACAATGCATACAGTATGTTTGGTTACTAAAAGTCCTGCTCAGAAAATGTTTCTACCTGATTAAAATGAGAAAAGACCTAAATATGACTTGGTGCAGAAAGCCCTAAGAACCCAGAAGAACAATGAGCACGACAGGAACACACAACAGAAGAAGGATGAGCATCTGACAACTGGAAATGGGCTAAGGTAAATGTGCACCAATGAAGATGAACGAGAAGAAAACGAGCAAAGAATCCGGAGCGGGTCATTAGTAAACAGGAAGTTGTTAAGGAAGCTGAGAGAAAAAAACAACTGGGAGAGGAACAGACACATGAACAACAGCAACAAATCAGAAACACAGAAAGATCCAGAATGTTAAGACGCTCCTGTGTATGATAGGTTCTTCATTACTTCCAGTTATCCCATTATTTTAGCTCACTCTGTAGTTTAATTTTATTTTTACAACATTAAGGTAATTCTCTGGAGAATGCTGACCCGTTAATGATTGCACACCGAAAAGTTAATGTTATTGTTCAGCATTATTAGGCCACAGCAGACCACACATGTCAAGCCACATTCATAGCAATACTTTAGGGTAAAAGCCTGTCTATAGTAAAACTAACTGCGATTATTTTTTTATTCAAACACCACAAAAAGTACACCTAATTTGTCAATAAGCATCTGGGCTAAACATGCTCTGAAAGGAAAGTTTAGAAGAGAACTGGTTTTCAACATCTGCATTCAGCCTGATTCACAGCGAACTATAAAATGTTTCATGGAAGAAGCCAAGACTCCCATGGGTAACTTTGGAGGAGCTGCAGAGATCTACAAGCTCATGTGGGAGAACATGTGGACAGGACAACCATCCCTCTACAAACGTGGCCTTTGTAGACCAGAGGCAAGAAGAAAGCCAATGTTAAAAGGATGCCATCCTGTTAGTGGGTTTTTAAATAAGATGCTCTGGTCTGATGAGACCAGATTAATATTTTTTTTATCTACATCCAAAACACTATGTGTGGAGGAAAATTAATACTGCACATAACCTTGAAAACAAACCTATGGTTTCACATGGTGGTGGCAGGACCATGCTGTGGGCAGGCTGTCATTGAGCAGGGACAGGGAAGCTGGTCTGGAGGGTGGATGAAGTTTATTAAAAAAATGTGAGACTTGTGTGGAGGTTCGTCTTCCAGCAAGACGTTACCACTAAACACACAACCGAGCTACAACTGAATGGTTCAGATCAAAGCCTATTTATCCGGGCAAATGCATAAATACAACAGTAGCATGATGTAAATATTCCTGTTCACAGATGCCCTTCATCCAACCTGGTGGAGCTTGAGCTATTTTGCAGAGAAATGGACGAAAAAAATGTCTCTAGATGTAGAAACCTGGTAGAGAAACACCTGCAGCTGTAACTGCAGCAAACGGTGGTTTTACAAAGTATTGCCTCAGGGGGGGGTGAACACAAATGCATATCACACGTTTCTCATTTCGATTCGTAAAAACCTTTGAAAACCATGTAGCCTTTGCCCTCCATTTGACACGTCTGCCCTACTTTCAGCCTGCAAACTACAACGAAGAGAAATGGGTGAAGACTCAAAGCGCATTAAAACATTTGCAGGGCACGGTAAATGTGGTCTAAATACTGAGAAATATTTAGGTCTACGTCAGATTTGTGTGTAGGTTTAACTCTGAGTCACGTCTAAATAAGCGCACCTTCACTGTTGAACTCATGTAGATTGCTCAGTGGGAAGCTCTGCTACCCAAAGCCCTTGAAGTAAACCGAAACGGAAACATGGAGGATATTTAAACTTTCAGCACCTCCTGAACAGTTTAGCAGAAGAAGAAGATGATTCACCTTTACTGTTCCACAGCTTATTGATTTGTGAGGCCTGACTCAGTTGATAGTCACTGAGCTGGGTTCATATACTGCAATAAGGTGATTAAGTGCAGGTTAACTGGGAGAGTAATTGCTGTCTGGGAGAGGCCCTGAACAGTTTGGTTGATGATGATGCTGCATATATTTAAGCGGCGATGTTGGAAGGTGACATTTGTCAAGATGTATGATAGGAAGCCTGCTTAGTCTGCTGAGTGCTGACAACGGGGATATAAAGCAGAATTTATCGGCCTCTTCCTGAAACTGTCTCAGAACGGTAGAGCTGCAGCCGCGCATTTGTCCAGCTGTCGCTCTCAATGAGCTTCTTCGACACTGTTTACTCTTCCTGTTAGAACCTCTGTTGATACCAAGCTCTCATTAAGAAGCTCATTGACATTGACTGAAAGCGGGATCCTTTAACCAGCTTGTTCCATCGCGATGTTAAGTGGTATTGATCGGAGCTCCTCTATGAATTAACTTGTGGACACATCCTAAGCCAGTGACGGATCTACTAACCGGCCTGGTTGGTGGTGATGTTGACCGTGGAGTAGTTAGGCGAGGAAGGGTTCTTCCCAGACACCCCGTTGACGGCCTGGACCTCGAAGCTGTAGCGGGTGTGAGCCTGCAGGTTCCTCACCACCACCTTCCTCTGCCTCATGCCCAGCCTGCGCGGAGCGATGTCCACGTTGTCGTCGCAGCGCGTGCACGGGCTCCGGTCGCGCAGGCACTTCTTGCACACCACGTTGTAGACGAGGTCCCCCCGTCCGCCCGTGTCCTCGGGTTCCTCCCACTCCAAGGACAGAGAGGTCTCGTTCACGCTGGATATGACGTTGCGAGGCGCCGAGGGGATGGCTGCACAGAACACACAGGCACACACACACACACACACGTAGGCACTGAGGAAGGTGGGCAGGCTGTGCTAAAACACACAAGTGAGGGTTTAGTCATCCTCCCTGTGCTGTGTTAACAGTATCCTACCTGCTGGTTAAAGAAATCGTTTTAACAGCTTTATAAAAGGCAATAATAGGCGACATATGAGCAGAAAATAGAGTATAAGGAAGAGCATCGTCCTGAAGTTCTTTACTGAAAATGCACAAATGATATGGACATGCCTTAAGATAGCGCAGAATAGTGTGGTTCCGTTCAAAGGTTAGAAACATTAATATTTTACCTCTCTTAGCATCTTTATTTAGTGTAAATATAGGCAAATTGATCCCTGGCACTGCAGGTAGCTGCTAGTGAGAGAGGGACCAAGACCCGAGACAACAACTCCAGTCACAAACATCTTAGCGGTTTACTATTTTAGGCGCTTTTAAACAGCAGACATGTTTGAATTGCATTATGATTTAAACAGGAAAGGGATGTTGGAGATGGTTTGTACACAGAACACCTACTCAGATCAGAACATTTTAATGTTTCCGGTCTGAGTAGCTATCTGATATCAAAGTAAAGCCCTGTAAAAAGCTAGATAATTTATGCAAACACTGTTTTAAAGGCATGCCTCTCTTTTCCATGGAAATGGTTCAAATGTTCTGTTCTCAGCACCTGTTTGAGACAGGAAGTTCATTGGAAACGTACAGCCTCCATTCTCCATTCTAAAATAGTGTTTGCATATATCAAAATGAAATTTTAAAATTAGGTATGTTTTAGTATTAATGAAGTCTAGTTTAGTCTGGGCCCTTGTCTGACAGTATGTTAGCTTTAGCTTCCAGGGTCAACTAATCAGGATTTATGCTAAATAAAGATTAGGGCTCTGCAATTGATCAGTTTTATTTTAATAGCAATTACATTTATAAACATAATTGACAAAAAATATTAGGAAATTACTTTGCCAATCTTTGTTTCTATTAGATGCATGCCATGCAGAAACCACAAATGGAAGAATCCATCTAAAATGTCTAATATTACAGAACGTTTTTGTGTGTTTTTCTAAAAACTAATCTGGGTTTTCCATAGCAAACGCAGAGTTTGTAAGACATTTATAATGATGTTTATTGTAAAAGAAATAAAAATAAAAATAATAAAAAAGCTCTTAGTTACCTGCCAACCTCAAGAAAACATGAGCTGGATTATCGGGGCCATAACAGAACAAAAGAGGTTAGCTAGCGTTAGCCTGCTACTTCAGTAAACTGGTTTCAAGGCAAAGCTCCTCAGCAACTGCCAGACGCACGTTTACTGGAGACTTTCTGGCTTTAAAGGAGCATAGCAGAAGTTCCAGGATTTTATGCCCCCTCTGGCAACAAGCTGAATTACACCAGCGTTGCCCATGTGCTTGGGAGAAGAGGAAAGGCATCTGCTGCTGCGACTGCACAGGTCTTCTGTTTAGAGCTGTAATGTCTTCTGAGGTGAGAAAGCTATATCGAGGTTAGCCCATGTTCTCTAACTAATGCACTGATTATGGCAGAGACTCAACAAAGTAGCCAGGTGAATGAGAACCTGCAGCACGTCACACCCACGCCCACTCAAATTTGGCCCGTATCACTCTCTATGACTAATGGAGCTTATAGAAACAACTGCGGCAAATAGAAGATAACTTACTTTATTCATCGGGCAATTGTAAGAGCATGTATGGGAAAGAAAATAAATATTTAACTTCAAAATGTGCGCGATGCACCTTTAAATCAGATTGTTCTTTCCCTTAAAGTTAAATGTTTAGGTAAAGTGCTATCAGAATATTAAACCATCTTTCTAAAAAGTAGCCTACTGGTAAAATCTAGTGGGAATGAGCACTTTTATTTTGCAACAAGAACTGCCTTCAATCTCATCAATAATCTGAGCTGCTTTCCCTTACAGAACAAAACTATTTTTAAATGAATCCAACTGACTCAATGTTTGGTTGTACTGACACACATATTTTTTATTAGAAATAAATATTTAGTAAAGATGAATACTTTTGCCATTGCTTGATATATGATTGCAATTTATAAGTGAGTATATATATGTCATGATCACTTATGGAGTTTGGAAACAATTAACATTTTAACAATTAACCTTCATGTAAATTTAAAAAGTATGTAACTTTTAATTTCCTAATGAACCTAAATAATCATGTAAATACTTTTTTTCCCCATAATCAAGATCGAGGTCAAGAGATTTACCTACTCCAGGTAATATATTCACTGCTTATAACCTCTTAGCAGAAGCTCACTTGAAAAATCCTGAAGTATCCCTTTTAACAACCTCCTACTATGGAAAAAGGGGTCTGAAAATAAAGCAACGTTCAACTTTTGATGTGATGAACATAGATTGTCATGCTCCGGCATGGCGCCGCTGACCCGACTGTCAGTTTAAGATAGCTAATCTGCTCATGATAGAAAATTCATGTTTGTGAGTCAGAGTGACCCAAGGCCATCGTGTTTCTATAAGCAAGTGCAGCGTTTTCAGTGAGAGCGCTTGAAATCAGGAGAAAGTGTGATAAGCACAGAGGAAAGCTACAAAGATCACTTCTGCAAACAGGCTTTTCATCCTATTAAGGTGCTCTGCCTCTCAGCTTCCAGCAGCAGAAAACCCAACCTGTCTCGCAGCAGACCGAGAGGAAAAAAAGCTCCCGAGTTATCGTCTCCTAACGGCCAAAACTGGCAGTCCAGAGAGTCCTCCTCCTCAGCTGCCATACCCTGAGCGGGCTTTCTCTCGCCCGATCCTTTCTAATTAGGCAAACGGAGTTCAGAGTGGAGGCTCCTCTAATTGGACACCCATCTAAAACACACGCTGAGTCCAAGCTGCCATCTATTGACTGGCCCGAGCCTCGCTTGTGCAACTCGCAGCTTCAAACACAAAACGCAGGCAGCCTGGCACCAGCTCTGACAGACCGCAGAGGCAGGACTGTCAAGCCCGCGTGTTTGTGTGTGTTTGCATGTTTAGTCGAAGGTGGTGGTTGTGTCCCTGCCCGCCTGTCAGCGCGCGCCGGTCAGTGTCACAGTCCACAGTGTTCCTGTGACGAGGATCTGGGGAAGACAGTTGCGGGCCGTGTGTGTCATTTAACGTGGCGAAAGGCCCCTGGGGCTCGACTTTAGCAGCTCATGTCGTTCTAAATCAGCACCACCAGGGGAGGGACTTCTCCCTGTCGCTCATCCGAGTGCAACAAGCTGGCGCTGTGGCCAGCAGCAGAGCAGGCTGCTTACCCCTAAATAAATCCTTCACATCCAAATACTGACATTTAGAAACAGAATTATCATTTTGAAGCCAAACTGAATTTAAATTGTGAAATGTTTTGTAAGTGTCCACTCTAAGGTTGTAGGAAAAACACTGTATTTTACTAAACAGCAGCAATTTCTTCTTCTATTTGCGGTCACATATTTTATTTATTTTGTTTTGCCTTGAGAATACCTTGCCTCAAACAATCAATGATCAGCTGCCTTACCTTTCTTACTTAAATGGATTTGAGGTTTTTAAGTAGGAGGTAGTGCGGACTATTCATGAGCAGTCATTATGTTTCCTGTAACAGACAGCGTTTAGCTGGAAAATGTTAAAAGGTTGGTGTACGAATCAAGCTAACTGATAAAGAATATGAGCTTTTTCTGAAAACGCTTAAACTAACAAACCATAGACGTTAGTGGGGAAAAAATGCCATTTTTGTCAGTTTTATTTACTATGAATTGTTTTTGGACAAAGACTTTTCTTTTGGTTAGCTTTTTCTGTACAGAAGAATGGGACATATTAGACATATTGATACAAAACATGGAGTGAACATTGAATGATACTTTGATTTATTCATAAATACTTCAAATGACAACCGCGGGTGATGTCTAAAAAGTGTTGTGAAATACACCCTAACTAATTGCCGGATGCTATGTAAGCGGTGTCCTACCAGGTGAATTATGTTTTAAATATCATAGCTAGACCATTCTGCATTGCCTTTTAATTAAATGGATGAAGCCAAATGCATTGGGGGAAAAAAAACACCCCTTATTTTATTTTCTGGGATAACTTTACTTTTGGGCTTAGCAGAACTTTTGGTTTGACATGCAGCCAGTTGGGCTCAGTTTTGTTTAAACTTGATTAAAATATCTGGGCTTGCTCTACGCAGCATCCCATCTTATAGCCTCCTCACACTTCCTCGTTTTCTTTCTCCTTTTCTGATCATTTTTGGGGAGGTTTATCATCTTTTATAAAAAAAAAAAGGTAAACTAAACGTAGTTTTTGCGTTGGCTTCTTTGTGACGCTCCCCCAAATCCATGCCAACCAATGACCTGAAAACCGGGGAAGTTACTAAACTGTGATTTCAATCCACCACTACACCCCCTCACCAGCTAGCATTACCTATGTGTTTTTCATGGGCCCAGCAGTTAAATCACAACACAGAATGCAGAATGCACAGAAGCAGCCTTCATGCCACAAAATAAAAGTTCAGTGGTTGAGATCCTAAAGCTCACTGGTAGTGAACGATGAAAGAAAAAAAACAAGAAATGGGAGGGAAACATGGATTTTAATCATAAGCGGTATCGTCACCTCTATATTTAGCAATAGTATCGCAATAAGATGTTTTCCTGATAATGTGCAGCCCTGGTAAAACCTGCATATAAAATAGCCTTTTGTAAGATGTGAATATGAAAAAGAGCCAAAGCTAAAAGAAAGTTACAGAATGCTGTTTTTAATGCAAAGTTTCAGAAAAGACCTCATTCGTGGTTTTCAAGGTGATTTTCTGTTAAAAGCTTATAAACAGTTAACATCCCAATAATAGTAGAAACATCTCTTTAATTCAGTAAGTTTTGCTCTGACAGTGTTAGCGACATATGCTTTGATGCATAAAATGAGATATTATTGCAATTCATTGATTTTCCATCGGAGTCAAAACTTCTACTTCTGTCAAGAAAACCGGCAGCATATATATTTTTTTTTAATCTTTGATATTTTATAATCATCATAATTTTTATTCTGTCTCCCTTTTCTTTTGGGTCATTGCTGAGGCAGAAGACACTTCCTCTGTACATGTCTCACAGGAAGATGATTGGTAAATAATCCCCAGCCTCTGTGTAAATAGCTGCACACTGCTAACGCCAGCCTCAGCATCCGCCACCAACTAATCTGGATTTATACTAAATGAAGACGCCAAGAGAGTTATCAACTGCAGGTAAGATATAATTGACAGTTTATAACCTTTTAACTGAACCTCACTTTGAAACTTCTGAGCTATCCTTTTAAGTTCAGGCCCAATTATTTTATGCTACCCGAGACTTTTGTTGCTCTGCAACATTGCAGACACCTCACCCCGACAAATGTGGAGCTCTTTCCTATTTCTACGCTGTGGAGCATGACTTACTGGTGCAGGGGGAGTCCGGTGGGTCGCTGTCAGCGCGGTAGAAGCCATTCTGGCAGGGACAAATATTGGCTCCTTGTGAACTGGTGCGACTGTTGAACGGGCAGGGAGCGCATGTTCCCTCACCAAATTTGGATTTGAAGGTCCCAGAAATGCAAGCTGTGTGGATGGAGAGAGAGAACGGAAAAGACAATAAGGAGGGGCAGAAACGTGGAGGGGGGGAAAAAAAGGCGCTGCGCTGTCACTTATCTATACGAGCAGCAGCTGTCACATCTGCCGCAGAACAGAAACACATCCTCTGAACCTGCAAAGCTCAATATTTATGAAAGAAATCTTCGCATGTGTGTACGCATCAGCGTGCACTTAAGCAGAAGGACTTATCTATGCATTTGCATTTGCTTTTTCATTTTCATCCTCTGTGCTCGGTGACATTAATCTCCCTGAACATGGAGTCGCGATGACAGCAAAGTTTCATGTTGAAGAGGAGGAAAAAGAGGATAAAGATGAAGACCGACTGCTGACAGGAGATTGCTGTTGTCAGACAAACAAGGATGGAGAATGCTTCTGAGAGAAGGGATCCACCCCAAACCCATCAATCAGTGTCTGCTCGCTCCTCACGGCTCTCCAAACCGCGTCGCTGAATACAAACAAGGCCTCCACATGCATGCAGAAGAGCTACATAATAAGCCAATAAATCAATCCAAATGAAGGGACATCAGAACAGACATGAATTAGCTCAGCAGAGTTATGAGAAGAGTATACAAAGTGCGGTAATCTGAGGCGATGTGTCCAAGAGATTCATTTAAATTCCTAAGTGTCAGGCTGAAAGTTGGCTGATAAGAAGTCTTAAGGATAAACCGGCATAAGCCCAGACTAAAGAAGGATTCTGATAAAGGGGATTAGCAGCAAAAGGTCCGGATATATCTGCCTGCGGAGCAGCAGGTTTTACTGTTTGCCACATTCCTAACCGCTGGTGTAAAAGTGGGGTCTCTGGCAAACATCTGTCCTGTCAGCATGACAAGTCATAAAACCCAGCCTGAGAGGAGAGGAGAGGAGAGGAGAGGGTGATTAGGTAGTTAGGCTAAGTGGGCTTTCAGTGTCAGCTCCAGCTCCACCTGAAGTCCAAACAATGGCATTTTTGGAAGGGCCAGCACATCTAACAGCCATGCAGTGGCACTTCAACCCCCCCCCCCCCCCCAAACAAAAGGTAAGTTCAGACCGTTGCTTTGTTCTTTTACTTTGACTTACATATCACTTTCAATCTCAACACTTTGGTATCCAAACACTCTCAGCTCAAAGTTCATAAATTTTACTTCCTCTCCTAAATAACCATTTAGCATTTATGTGCTTAAACCATAAATCTGTAGTTAACCCTATACAAAAAAGAAAATAGGGTATCTCGTTGGTTATTCAATTCAATTAAATTTTATTTATATAGAGCCAATTCATGAAACATGTCATCTCGAGGCACTTTACAAAGTCAAATTCAATTATATTATACAGATTGGTCAAAACTTTCCTATATAAGGGAAACAGTTGATTGCTTCAAAGTCCCGACAAGCAGGATTCACTCCTGGAGAAGCTTAGAGCTACAGGGAGAGTTGTCTGCATTGTACATGGCTTTGCAGCAATCCCTCATACTGAGCAAGCATGAAGCGACAGTGGAAAGGAAAACTTCCCACTAACGGGAAGGTAAAACCTCCAGCAGAACCGGGCTCAGTATGAACGGTCATCTGCCTCGACCGACTGGGGTTACAGAAGACAGAGCAGAGACACAAGAAGAGAGAATGTTATGAAGATTACATGACCATCAAAGCTGCATAAAAAGTGTGTTGCATGTGATGCACAAAAAGTTGAGACAATCAGGCAATAGTTCAACTATTTTCTTGCTTTGTTTTGTTAAAAAACATCCAATAAACACTTGATTTTTTTGAATCAAATTTTTAACTATTTTGTATTTCTGTTTGGCTTAAAGGTATTAGACAGTCACAGTTATGAAGGTATGCAAAGGTTTTAAAAAGCTGGATGAACTATTGGAGTTTTCTGCACCTGTACAGAGTACAGTACCCAGAGAGAACCCACACATCTTTGTAAAGTGCCTTTAGATGACATGTTTCATGAATTGGCGCTATATAAATAAAATTTAATTGAATTGAATTGAATCTACAGGGAGAACATGAAAACACCACGGAATAAGATTTCAGGCTGGGGCTTGAAATCAGGACCTTCTTTCTGCAAGAATACAGTGTTACCAACTACACCACCACATAAAAAACAAAAATGTGCCAAACAGTTAGGGCTCCACCTGGATTTATTTTGCTTGCTGTGTGGACACCAAACTTGCTACAGATGTAACAAAATTGTTTTAGTTTCAATTTATTGTGTTTATTTGTTTCTTTACAGCAAAAGTAAGACGTTTTGTATGTAAATATCTTTTTTTTCTTTTTGTGGGATTTATTTTTCGAGCATGTAAATCTTATTTACTAAGGCCCAGAATAATTTACTCTCAAAAATTCACATCCACATCACCCTCCAGGGCTTTTATGTTTGTTGATAACAAGATTAGCAGTTTAGGCATTGTACAAGTTGAGAAATGCTTTATAAAGTAGGAGTATGCATTTTGCTCTTAGAAAATAGAGCCTCTGGCTTAAGAGGATAAAAACCGTTAGAAATTAATAACACACATTTTTATTAAATTTTTTGTAAATACACTGTAAGTACTTTTACCTTTACTAACTTTGTGAAACTGAAGCTCATACCTGTTAAATATTTTCAGGAGATAAACAGATTGCCACTCTTGGTCCCTGATTAAGTGGCAGTGGCAGCCAACTGTTCCCTAAATGATGGGTCAAATCCAGAGGACAAATTTCATTGGAATCTTTGTTGGAATGACAATGACAATGATTGAAAATGCTAAAAATCTCATGCACAATTAAATTCAGTTGCATTTAATTGTTTTGAGAACTGGTATTTCACCCATCTTCCATTTATTTTGGTTTTTGTTTAGGCCTTCTTAGGCAAATTAACTCTATTCGCGTGTCCTGACTTGGCATTGTGGGAACGCCGTATAGGGAAGCTGCCTAGATGTACCAGGGCAGTTTTGCTCAACAAAAAGGATATATAAGATGTTATTCTAATTGTGTGATTGACTTTATTAAATCAAGACTGTATCCTGCCTCATAGTAGACGGGCCACATCCTTTATTCATTGATTGCATGGATGTATGAATGTATGTTTGTGTGGGTAAGTTTGTCAGCTGGAAGTGGGAAGTTATCAGAACGGGGAAAGGTAAACACCTACAAACATTAAAGGGCTCCAGTGCACATCAAGCCCAGAATCCGGCCACTCTGGCAACCAGGCACCCACACATGCCCCCATCAGCGAGACCGCCCTGCACTGGGGAGGCAAAACTCCCCTGGAGCCCCCCAACCTGCTGGGGAGCCAAGAGGAAGAGATTCCCACCAGAGCCCAGCTCAGTCCCTGCAGCCTAAACCCTACTCGACACATCCCAGAGAGCGAAAGGCCAGCCAATGACACCGCCAGAGACTTCAATGGCTTCCCTGCACCACCGGTCCCAGCCACCGTGGGCACAGCACACAGGAGAGCCATGTATGAGATCCCTGCTGGGGCCAGATCACCAACTGGCCCCAGCGTCGTCCAAACCCCCACCCTCACCGCTACAACAAAGACCGTGGCTAGGGACAGCAAACTGTAAGAAGCTAAAAAAAATGACCTTAAATTACTGGTTGTCAGTGTGGTTAAATGAGGCATGGCCACTTCCATTTTGATCCCAAAAAGTTGGAAAAGAATCCGTCAAAAGTACAAAGGTACGAAGCGGTGCGCATCCATATTGTCTCTGTGAAACATAAAGTGCCATCGTGTCCTTTTGTTTATTCCCCTCTTATTTCTTTCGAGTGGATGCTGAGTCACCTCCTTTTGTCTTGTTTTAATCCATTAACCTCTTCAGAGGGCACTGTGATTTTCCTGTTTTTGAAACTCCACATCTCCCTCTATTGTCTTTCCTCTCCTCCTCCCTCTATCTCATGCGGCGTTTGGCTCCGAGCGGCCAGACGGAGGTAAGAAATGAAATGTCTGAGTGATTAATGTCAGCGTGGCAGTGTTGGCTCACGTTGGTCTGAATGGTGTTAATGAGTGTGGCCGCCTGTAGATTAACTAACGGGTAGGCCGCGGAGGAAATTGCACTTCCTCATCACAAGCTCCGGCCAAGGCCCTGGAGAGCTTTTTATCAGGCTTCGGCGGCAAGCTTTTAACCTTGAGCAGCCAAATGGCAACGAATGAGCTCTCCGGCGCATGTTCAACACCATTTCTCACGCCCAGGTGAGAGAAGGCTTTGCATGTCCGTCTCTGACTTCCTGCCACCAGCTGCCATTTTCATTCTTCCCCTTTTAGCAGCTGTTTCTGTCCACGCTTTGGCAATTCACACTCCTCCTCCCCCCCACCCCCACCCCGCGCTATCTCTCTTCTCTGGGACTCATCTTTCCATTCTATTATCTGCGTTTGCCTCGTGAAAATGTATTGGCTCTCGGTTTTGTGCCATCCGACTATCTTTCTCTCCCTCCTGTCCCGCTTGCACAATATTTGTATGCGGCTCTTCTCTGCAACACCTCATTAATTCATACTCTCCTCCACCCTCCTTCACCCCCACCCTCCCCCTTTCAGGAGCCACACAATAAATGCGGAGAAGAGGGCACAGGCTGAGGTGACTAGCACTGAGCATACAAAGCTTTAGTTGAACAAAAAAAAATCTTAAATACTGTACTAGGCACGGTCCGCTTACCGGTAAGTGTGGAGCAAGGTTATGAAATTACAATTTAAAAATCACAAAGGTGTTTTGTCATACCGTTTAAAGGAAGTGAGTTTGCCCCAGCTGCATGCATCATTCTTAGGGTAACACAGCGCTGGCCCCTCCCCCACATATTGCTGTACGTTTCCCATCAGAAGGCAAGTGAAGTTTTCCTTCACTTGCAAGAAAGGGAAAAATGGGCTTGATGGAAATGTTTCTGGTTATTAAAATCCGGAACAGTGTGGAAACTGAAGGGAACCTACCTAGTTATTGGCAGGGTAAGACAGCATAAGAGCTGCATGTCAAGTAAAAGGTAAAATGTTCTTTCATTTGATAATTTAAACACTTCTAATGTAACATTTAGTAGTAATTTGTTCATTATTTTAATGTAAAGCATGTATCATGATCAAGTAACAGCAAATGAATGTTTAAAGATACATTTTTATGGAGGAATACACCAGATGTTTAGATAGACTGTATAAAAAAATCACATAATATTTTCTGTCTGACATTAAATCCAATTAAATGTTTCTTAATTTAGATTGTGTAAGATTACCACATGTTTTCAATATTTTTGTGTTATCCTGGCATTTGCTGAATGCCAGAATAACACAAAGCAGACTGTTTTTTTAAATATCTTCAAATTCAGACATTTTAAAGGAGCAATAAGCAGAATTTCATTATTTTAAATAGAACGAACTAAAAAATACTGATGTGAAGAACTAAAGTTAATATATCAGATGGACTGTGGTATGACATCACACACCATCTCTCTGTGTTGTTCTCCAGCCTCTTGTTTACATAGCAGGGCAGGCTGTGTGTGCGTGTACGTGCATGTGAACAGCTGCCACTCAGGGTTAGCTCCTCCCTGCCCTAAAACACCGCCTTCAGAGCAGCGCGGCGTTAGAGCAACATGGCGGAGAGCATCCCAGCAGATCAAAATGTTCTCTTGCTAACAGCATTATAAAGTTATGACTTACTTCTTCACTTGAAATGTTCCTATGAAAGGTGAGGCTGTTTTGTTGTGTTTTTATCTTTTACAAATATGGCCATAGGAGGCGACAAGTGAGAACAGAAAGGAGGGGCCGGATGGCAGCTATAGTGGAGGTAGAGAGGCGGGGCTTGTCACGTCTTGTTTTGTTCTACAGACAGCGCTCAGGCACCACCTAGTGGTGAAATATCACTTATTGCTCCTTTAAGATACCAAGATAATTGTGCTTTTTATAGAATTTTTATTGATTTTTTGTTATTTGGAGCTACAACTGTGGATTAATTTTAAGGCACACACTGCTTCCTAGAGTGACATCATCATAAAACCAAAAGACACCAGGAAGCGAACTGGGGACCAACACAGGTTTGATTTGTCTTGGCTACAATTTCCAGATGCCTGAAGGCAAAAAGCTAAATGCCCGTATCAACCCCAGAACAAAAGAAAAGGCCTTGTGAAGATGCTGGCTGAAGCTGGTAAGAGACTGTCCTTATCTACAGTTAAGTGAGACCTGTGCTAACATGAGCAAAAAGGCCTCTCTAAAAGAAAAAAAGCATCACTCCAAAAGCCACATAAAAAGCCGGTTTACAGTTTGCATATGCACTCAGGGACAAAGACCTTCATTTTTCTTAGACATGTCCTGTAATATGAAGAAACTAAAATGTATTTGGCCAAAACTACTATCGTTACATTTGGAATAAAAATGGTGGGCATCTGAAAACCTCACAGTGAAGAACGGGTGGCAGAATGATGTTGTGTGGGTGTTTTGTTGCATGAGGGACCAGCGTACTACACAAAATAATGAGAAAAGAACATTATGTGGAAGTATGGAACAAACATTTCAAGACATCAGGCTTAAAGTTCAAGCAAAGGCACAGATGGGTCTTCCAAATGGATAAGGACCCTAAGCATACTGCATGTTAACAGCAGTATGGAACTTTATGTTTTAAGATAAATGAGCTACAGCAGAAAGCAGTTTTGTTTTCTAATGATTATCATTTGGTGGAAATCCTGTATGGACCCATCCCTGTTAAACACTCTTACCCTGGCACTGCGTGCTGTCTGCAGAGGGTTCATAGCCAGCGACACAGGTGCACGAGCCCACGGGAACCATCCACTCGCCGTCCCCGTTGCAGTAGAGTTTCAGTGGGACGGAAACCTCCATGGCGTTGGCCACGCAGGCCCCGGGTGCGATCACTAAGGAAGTCGCTTCTGCACCCGTGGCGGTCTCGGGGAAGACTGCAAAATTGGCAATGGTGGTGGAGCACTTCTTGAAGAAAACCCTGACTGAGATGAGTGACATGCAGGCTCCCAGATCCTGGAAGGCCAGGTAGAATCCCGCCTTGGAGAGCGGGCCGAAGCTGCGCACTTTGGTGTTGATCCTGCCGGCCTCCAGCAGAGAGAAGCTCTCATCGGGAGCAATAGTATCCACCTTCACGTAAGGGTTCTCCCTCCACAGAGGGCTGGTGTCTGTAGCCATGTCCCCCTCGGACTCGTAGTAAAACAGGTTGAAGGTCTCCTTGCAGGAGCCCGGGATGTTGGGGATGCTCGCGCAGTCGCGGACGGAGAACTTGAGCTCCACGTAGACTCGCAGCACTCCTCTGCGGGGGATGAAATCTGTCCTCAGCCAGTTGTTCTGGTTGGGCTGCCGGACGTTACACACCTGATAGGTTCTGATCGGGCTCATGGAGTCATCATAGCCGCTCACTTCTTCCCACTGTGGAAGCAACAGGGAAACATAGTACTCGGTCAAAACAAATCGGAGTAATCGGCACAAATGATGATGGTAGGTAACGGTGACCGGCAAGCTAAAGCCGACTCCAGCTTGAGCCGCTTAAGACGCTCAGAGATTTAATATGTTGTTTGTTGATATGAACTAATGCTTCCTAATGCAAACTGCTCAAGCATGGAAGATGTTCAAAACGGTCCTGTGGTGCTTGGAGCAGATTACAAAAAAGAAGAAAATGACACACACACACACACACTGACACACATTCCCACAGTATGCTGCGTACACGAGGCCTGTGAGGAATAATTTGCAGCTAAAACGCTTCTAATTGCATGAATCATTCAGAAAATTCCAATCATTATGGGCTATTAATAGATAACATTTTCCCATTAAAACACATTTCACGCGTTCTGTCTGTTTGACTAGTTCTGATGCCGAGCGCGTGCCGGAGGTCTGTGTGAAGAAAAAAAAAAAAAAAAAGCGGGGGTGGGTTAGGGCGGGGTGGGGACTTTCTTCAGCTGTGATCACAGCAAACGTGTCGATTTAAAAGCTTTATCAAATCCCACCCTGAGAAGATGGAGCATAAAGTGGAGGAAGACCGGGCTGGATGTCTGATGCAGTGCAATCAATTCTGCTTGAGGAGAGAGATTTGGTCTCTAAAACAAACTGTACCCTTTAAAATCAAACATTCCCTCTAACCAATGGCCGTCTGAATGAAACTCTGTTCGTGTGATTGGGCAGTGGCAACAAGCCTGAGCGCTTCGAGCTAAACAAATGTTGTGTACTATATCTCCTTGCATGCCTACACATTAAGCATGAGTGCACATATTTACATATATTAGTTCATAAACCTGCCACAGTCAGCTGAATTGTAGCTTAGGAAACAGTGATTTAACATCTAGAATGATAAAATGGGAGCAACTTCTGACTTTGTGTGGGCGTTTATAAAACGAACGAGAACGTACAGCTTCACGGCGCCTTGAAAAACTGTTCGTACCCCTTGAACTTTTACGTTCAAGGGGTACGAACCCAAATGAATTTTATAGGAATTTTGCATTGCATAACAGCCCAACACAAAATAGCTCTTAATTGTGAAGTGAAAAGAAAACAAAATTAAGTTTTTGATTCTTTTTGGAAATAGCTAATAAGACAATTAAAACACATGGCATTACAGTGCATTCAGCTCTCTTTACTCTGATACACCTAAATATAATCCTCCAAGCTTTGAACACAGCACTCTTCAATCCATCATCTGAAAACGGAACGAGAGCTACAAATCCACCAAGACATGGCTGTCCATCCAAACTGAACGGTCAGGTTAAAACAGCCTTAATCAGAGAAGCAGCTTTGACTCCAATGGTAACTGGAGGAGCTGCAGAAAAACAGAGATCTGGTGGAAGAATCTGCCAACAGTAATATTTCTGCACTTGTGGAAATTTTGCGTCCTTAGAAAAGTGGCAGAAAAAAAGCAATTTTTGGAAGAACGCCTTAAAGGGTCCTGTTTGCGGTTTGCCTAAATACCAAACATGTTTGAAAATTAACACCGTGAACACACAAATTCTATACTGACACATGGTGGTGGCAGCATTATGCTGTGGGGAGGCTTTTCTTCAGCAGGGACAGGGAAGCTGCCCAGAGCTGATGGGAAGACAGGAATAGCCAAACATAGGGCCATAAAGAAAGAAAACCTGTTAGAGGTCCCACACAACTTGACACTTTGAATGGCCTAGTCAAAGTCAGGACATTGACTAGAATCTTCGACTAGACAAAACTGATATTCAAAGATGCTCTCCACTGAATTTGACTGAGCTTCAGCTAGTTTGCTAAAGAGAATTGCCAAAGTCTCTAGATGTGCAGAGCCTATAAAGACCTGCAGCGGGAATTGCACTAAGAGTTTCTTCTGCAAAGTATTGAATTAGGAGCTTGATACAAACGCACACCAGTTTCCAGATTTTTTATGTAGGTCCATGGCAACTAATTTAGAGGTGGGGGAATACTTTTGCAAAGCACTATATCTGTATTTAATAGTATTGTTTGTATATACTAAGTAAAGTTAGAAGCCATATTATACGGAGTGCACTGGTCAATAAATTCAGTCCATTAGGAAATAACCTTGTGAGAAGTCAATGTTTCCTTTTTTTTCCCCACTCAGTTCCCAGTTCAACTGAATGCTTCATTTCCATAACAAATGACCGCCCCAGAAATTGATTATTTCAACTGGAGGAAAATAATGCATAACTCATCTCACGTCTCTAGGCTGCCGGGCAATTTATCCCCAAACGATGAGCCCAAAGAGTCAGCATCAGACGTCATAAATCACCGGCAACACGTTGACGCGCTACCTGACAAATATGATAATTGCCGGCCCCTGAACGAACGGGCCGCCTCGCCAGCGCTGACATATGACTTCATGGATGCCAGGACATTCAGAGCCGGCCCGTGTAAAGGGGGAGCGTGGGGGAAAAAAAGAGGGAGCTGGCGGAGATGGTTTCCATGGTAACCAGGCATTTCCATTGACTGACTTTGCGCTCACGTAGCGAAGACAAATTACACCGGCCGGGTGTGGGGGAGGTCTGTCAGGCTGTTAGCCCTGGGGTCAAATTCATGTTGTTTTATTTTCTCGCAATTCCTACAGGGGGTATCAACTAAAAAACTTTAATTTCTGCCTTTAATGCGCTCCTGGGCCCGCATTATAAAAGACACATGCCTTCAGGTTGACAGGCCCTCTTTCCTGGGGAGAGATGGAAGGTACAGCGGACCGATTAGTCATCACATATTATAGGGATTTTCCTTGACTCTCGATTTTTAATCACTTCATGACCCAGAGTCCAGCCTCGCATGCAAACTCTGCACTTTGTACGGATTTCAGATGATGTACGCACTGAAATCTCGCGTTCATTTCACACAATGTCACCGTGTGCTTTTTACTGTTCAAGAAAGTAAACATTCTTTGCAAAAACAAAGATATAAAACAGCAGGAGGCTTGCTGTTCAAGGCAGATTGGGCTCTATTAACAAGCAAATGGAACAAATGCTGCTGGAAGAGAAAGAAAAACACACAATGCACAAAGCAAATTCACCGCATAAGCACACCAACTCACCCCGCTCTCTGGAAACGTGGTCCAAGCCAGCTCTGTGGTAGCCCACCGACTGTCCATGAGGGTTTCTGCAAATGAAGAGTAGGAGGGAGGAACAGGAGCTCAAGTTAAATGGTGTGAGCAGGGAAAAAAAAAATTGTTGCACAGCATTAAAGACCACACACAAGTTCCCCGTGAAAGACAAAGGAAGCAGGTAAGGCCTGCTCTCCCTCTCTATCATAACCTCCGCCCACGTGTGCTCAGTTTTTGAAAGGGCTGACAATTACAGCGGATCTGTGATGCAGACTAATTAAGCCAGTGTGTGCAGCAGTGTGTGTGCATGCCTGGCACTCACTGCTCCGTCCTTCGTCATCTGTGGATCTCAGAACAAAGCATCCTCCTGGATGCCTTGAGAGAACGCTTCCATTAACTGAGTGATTGAGAGAGCTCTCATAAGCTTTAGGAATCTCAGCCCCATTGGGGGGGGGGGTGTTAAAGGGCGAGGGATTGACGGATAACGAAATCATAAAAATAGGTCGTCTCTCAGCTGATATCAGTCAGATCTGCGTTAACGGGCGTTTCCTTCAACCGTCTTGGCCTGGCTCGGAGAGCCGGGGGAGGGGCCCAGATCAGAAACAGTGTTCACTCAGGGACCACCTGGGTGGGTGTTACGGTCACTTCATCGCACCTCGGAGGAACGAACCCCGTTTATGGCTGCAGCCACGCTGGCTCCCATTGCTCTGTTGTTGTTAACACATAATCAGTGAAACAATTACACGTTCTTCGTGGAGACTCAATGACATGGCGCCTGCTGTGCACCATTTGCTTCCAAGTTGTTGATAACGGTGAAGGAGGAGGGGTGTGAGAGGGCTAAAATAAATAACATGCTCTGTGCGGAGCAGCAGAGGAACTCCTTCTAGGAACTGCGGCTCTGTTCTGGTGGCAGACTTTAGTTAGAATACAAAGACTCGTTAGCCTCGGTTTGGTACTGATAGGATCTGTTTGACAAATAGCTCCTATCCAGATATGGCGGCCTTTACAGTAGGGGCTGTCTCACTGTGGTAATCACCATAGGTTTTCTTTGCTTCATGACACAGCGACTTGGTCATATAGACTGGATTTCTGTTTGTATGACTAATTAAACTCAAACGTGTGGCTGCAAAAAGCTAAGTATTAAACTCACGTTAACATTTTCCTAGCTCTAAAAATCAGGAACAACTGATGCCATTTGTCATTGCACTCTGTTGTCGGCATTACACTAGAATTGTGTTGTTTCCCTGACCCGAGAAATAAAATGAACGAAAACCAAACCATTAAAAAGTAAGTAAAGATAAGTTATAGATTAAACAACAATAAGTTTGAAGAGTCTTCATTAATGTGGTATGGACGGTTATAAACAAGTTGTAGATGAGACTTATAGAGAAAGTTATGAACAGTAACAAATGAGGTTGAACAGGCAACTGCATAAATAAATGATAAATAAATAAATATGGCAGAAACAAAAGTATTAAGAGTAGACTTTAAACAATGAACAATGGATAGAAATGAATTGCACATATCCTCCTCATGCATGTTGTACTTACAATGGGGTGGCATGCATGCATGTGTGCGTGGCAGACAGTTTCCTGACTTCCCTTAGATGAGGCGTGTGCAAAAACTTATAAAACGGTCTTGTGTGTTTGAGATTTCTGAAAAAATGTTGATAACTTATTTTTGTTGGTTTCATTTTCTAAGATTTTATTCATATTTGTTTTTAGATTGGGGTTCCAGCAGTAACCAGTTATTATAGTTGAGATATGAAGCTTTGAATAAACTGCGGGAAGAGCTTTATGAGCTCATTTCTATTTTAAGTTTTTGTTCTTTAGAACCGTTAATTATCTGACAAGACACAAACCAAAGCAAGAGGGAAAAGACAAACACATAAATATAAAGATTGGAAGACTAGAATTAGCTTTTGAACTGTTACTGTGGCAGAAACACTGGAAATCTGACCCGCTCATTAAATTGGCTGAATTAAATTAAATTCCAGCCCTTATTTTGAATATGTGCGCCCAATATATTAGTGTGTGAGCGCGCACGTGTGTGTGTGTGCACACATGTGTTCTTGTAGTTGCAGCTGGGCAAGAACACTTTTTACTTATTTTACTAGTAAAGTGAGGACTTTGACATAAAGTGAGGACCTTTTGTCAGTCTTCACTTTTATTCTGGGCTAGGGGTTAGGTTTTGCACTATGGTGTCCATTAGGTTTAGGTTAGGGTCAGGTATTGAAGTGGAAAATTTCTTTTGCATAACATATTTTTCATCATTCAGCAAAAGTACAGGCCAGTTAAAGCTGTATTTAGCTTCAGCCTTGAACTTGTATGTGCCAACTTCAGTTTTACTTCTGCATCTTGTATGTCAAAGTTAAAGTGCAACCTATCACCAAAAGTTTTATTCGCTTGCCATGTATGGTTTATTTCTTCATTATTTCTTCACTCAGTTCTTCAAAAAAGGACGCTGGGGTTTTTCCTGTCACCGTTTCACTTCTGTGTTCCATCTGCACTGTCTATAGGAAGATATGACTTACTGAGATGTTTCAGTGACCTGTGTCTTCAAACACTTTTTGCCTTAGAGTAAACTTAAAGACAAGATTGATCTCTGCGTGTGTGTGTTTGTGCGCGCGCCCACGAGAGAAAGTGTGTGTGTACATAATGTATCCGAGAGGAAATATGAAGAACATAAGCTTTTTCGATTCCACCACCTTTATCCTTAATAGAATGATCAGTTGTCCTATTTAAGTGCAGCTGTCACTTGTCATATGTAAATGTAAACAGGTAAGTACACACATAATGACATCTATATGTGCATAGTCATTGTTTTGGATTAGCCCAGGCCTAGTCCTGATTGAGTTAGACTCAAGTGAAACAAATTCTAATTACATTATCAAATTATGAAATACATTTTGATAATTTGTTCAAATATGTGCACAAAACTGAGATCCATTAAGACATGGATGACTGTCCACCTAGTACCCGGACAGAACACCTCTGGGGTGAATTAAAGCAGAGACTTGAGTCAGGCTTTATCATCCAACATCATTCTGCCTGACTTTCCGGAGGAATGGTCATCAGATTAAACCCTACGGCTTAATGTGATGTATGGTGACCTTACCTATATGTGATATTAAAATAATATTTCAAAGCTTTTTTCTGATGAAACAGCTCTGAAGGCTGCATGGCACGTGTTAAAATTGTGGTGCTTCATATAGAACATATTTAATAAACGTTTTTCTTATTTTGTCACAACCACACACTCAGGCTTGTTTTGTTGGAGTCTTATCTGATAGGCCAAAAGGTTAGCTCTGCCAGAGCGCAGCTAAAACGGGCTGTACCGTTAATTGTTCAAATTCAAAACACCATCAGCCTGTTATATTTCCCATTGGTAAGACAATTAGATAAAAACGTACAACCGGTTTTAAAATGAAAAGCAAACAGTTGAGAAAATGTGAAGGTATTTCTCAGCAAATGGCTCCTCACGGGGCTGAACGCACCAGGGAAGGAGATAAATCTTTGCTGATTCTAATGACTCATGATGATTTACTGCGCCGCGTATCGTGAATCCCCACTGTTCGCCACTCTGAACTGCTCATGTCACTCATATGAGTAATTAATGCCTTGTGATGCCTCAGCTACCATCAATAATCGCTGGGTCATGCAGCCAACATGAAGATATTTGCTTCATATTTCTATAAGGACAGGTAGAGCTCAGAAAACCCATTTTTCTCTAGGAAAATGGCACACAATTTAATGAATAACATTACTATTATTACTATGAACCCCCACTAAAGATGGATCATGGAATAGTCAATAATAACATAACCTTGTGGCAGATTTAATTGCAGATAATGTGGGGGGGGATGGATTGTGATTTGAAGTCAAACTGTTTTTTTCTGTGAACAGATCAAAAGCATTCTGAGCAGAAAAAGGGCAAGAGGGAGGCTGGAATATTATGCTGGAAAAGTAAAAATCCTTTAATTTCAAAAGAGTGTCTCCTTCCATTGTTGTTAACAATAAAAATTCCTTTTTTTCCCCCCCAGCAGGATGATTAATAAGTAATATTTATTCACAAAGCAAACCTACATTTACATTAAGTGCTGTTGCTCTGCTTTAAAAGCCTTTTCATTCCTTCATGCTTGCCTGCAGAGGGGAATGAGCGACAGCAGCTAATAACCTCAGTTGTTAAACCCAAATAAATGCCTGTGAACAAGGTTGTTTTACTGATTAGCACGACTTGAGCCAGGGAGGAGGAACTAATCAGCGAAATCAGCGCCTGTTGTCTTTGCTTGGCCACACTGGGCCCTCTGCGGCGCACAGCTGAGCGAGGACTCCTGAGCAGGGACGCTGGCGAGCTGTGCATCCATGTCCCCTGAGTGGGCGATCTGGTGCTACAGCCCCCACTGTTCCCTTATCTCTCCCAGGTGCCTTGAGGGAACAGAGGCAGAATCAGTCACCCTCAGCTAACCAAAGGTCTGAGCTGCTGCTTCTTTAAGCAGGCTTCATTTCACAGCGCACACATGCACAGGCTTGGGGCTGATTCCACTGCCGCTTTTAAAAGCTCTGTTCAAGACCCCATGCGAACAGGGCCACATCCTGCTGACTATATTCAAGGCCATGTGGCTGTAGAACATAGTTTGAAGTTTTAATACAAGAAAAAAGTTAGATGAATTCTGGGAGAATAACTGGGGGACCAGCAAATAGTCCAAAAAAAAAAGACGTCCAGCGTAGGAATATGTCTATTAATCGCTGAGTTGGGAAATAACAAAGTACAAATACCTTGCTAATGTACTTAAAGGGTAACTCGCCCCCAAATCTGTTAACATTGTTGTTTCATAGTGCTGTCTACATATTTCCTGGGGATTATTTTGACAATTTACTGCAAATTTGTTTAAATCCTCCTTTTGTGTCTAAAACCAATAGTGTGGTGCCCTCCTAGGGTTAAACGGTGGTCTTGCATTGAATTTCGAATCAATATTGCTATTGGTTCAAAAGTTTTTGTGACGTCATTTGGAGAAACTGATATGCCAGCAGCTCTGCCGCTGTGGAGTATAAAATCAGCTCCGCCTTGTGCCATCGTAGCGAGTTGGAGATTAAAAATGGTGAGCTTTGTGTACTTTCTATCGATTTTCAGGTTAGCCATTTATTAGCTTAGCATTTAGTTAGTTTATTTAGCATCTATTTAGTTTTTACTAGTAGCCCAAAAAGAACTCTTCCATGTTGAAGGCCCTGTATGATACATGGCAAAGATGATGTGTTTTGTGCCAACCAAAAAACAGGAGGTTCTGGCACTAGTCAAATCTAAAGAAAAAAAAACTTATAGCTAAAAATGTATTTTAGGGTAGGTTGTGAGCAAAAGAGGAAAACTATCCTATTTTGAGTGCCTAGAACGTTTTTGTTTTGCAGTTATTAAAAGTTATTTTATATAATGGAACACCCCCCACACACCCTTTTTTTCCATGTTGTTCTTAAGAACATTTCAGAATCCATACCTTTTTAGTATTAGGAGTTCAATCAGTACTTTTACTTTCATCAAATTATTATTTTTTTACAGGATGCAAGAATTAAAATTCAAAGTCAAATTTCTTGTTTGTACCCACAAATCTAAAGTAGATTCGGATTTGAATGTTTACACGAGGATCTGTGCTACTTTTACCAAAGTAAAGAATATGAGTATTTTTATTACCTCTGATTAAATCTACATCTACATGGAGCCAAATGCCAGAATATAATACACAAAAAAGTCTGAAGCTGGAGGAGCCGTAATAGGTATTGTAATGCCTATGCCACGCCAGTAAGTGGTGCTGTAACACTGCCACACAAGTAAAGAAGGAAGAAGAACAGGATGAAAACCAACAAAAAGTGTCTAAAATACTACCACAATTCCGAAGTCCACCGTTATTGTTAGCGTATTAAGGCAGATTTCAAGTGTGCGTTGGCTTGCATGCTTGGGTGATAACATGGCCCTGTTTTCTGGGGATAGTCCCTGTTTTGGACAACCTGCACCCAGCAAAAGCTGTCCCCGGAATGTCCTTGATTTCAGCTTTTTAGGATGGAAGAAAAATGTTGCACGCAGCAATAGCTGTAGTCCAGCTGCTCCCAAGATGTAGCAAAAGAGCTGAGCTGAACAAAAGCAAGTCCACCTCTGAATGGCCAAGAAACAATATCAAAATTGACGCTTTTGGAGTGGCATAGTCAAAGTCCGGGCTCAGCGATGTTTGGAAAGCTGTTGTGTGACTTCAAACAGGTTGTTTATGCTTAAAAACTGTCAAATGTGGCTGAATTAAAATTATGTAAATTGGCTAAAACTCCTCCACAGATATGTTAAGGATACATTGTCAGTTATTACAAGTGCTTAATGGTAATTATTGCTACCCAGGATGGAGCAACCAATTATTAGTGTTAGGGGCTAATTACTTTTCTATATTCAGGTTGATTTAGATTTCTTGTTTCCCCTGGATAAATGAAATCAGCATTTGAAAATTACATTTTGTATGTATTGCATTTTTCTGCATTTTGTGTTTGGTGAGGTTATTGTTGTTGATTATTGTAAAAAAAAATGTTTGATGATTTGAAACCTTTAGGTGGGACCAAAAACACCTTTTTAGAAAAGTAGAAAAAAAGGAGTAAAATATGATAATGGTAAAAACAGTGGCAAAGAAGAGAAAAAAAGACAGGTGAAGGTAAAGAGATTGTGATGTGGACTTTAAGAGGTTTTTCACCAGTAAATATCTTGCCTGCAGATGATTTTAATGGCTTCAGTTCAGTGAAACAGTCATTAGTTTCTGAGCTAACAGTGAGTCAGAGCAGGAAAGAGGCAAAAGCCACTGCCATCTAAAAACAATAGAATTAATGCAAAGATTATTTTAAACCTGCAAATCACCCTCACATTTCTATAGACGGATATTTACAGCATAGTCTACAGATCATTTTAAAGAGACGTCCATATATACTAACTATATTCTTTTTCAAATAGGAAAGTCAAGAAACCATACACATAACATGGTAGAAAACTGTAGACCACTATGTAAATACTCTTCCAAGGCAAAGGTCAGTGTGATTTAGAGGTGTGTAAATGCAATTGAATAAAGCAGTATGGTACGAAAAAGTAGAGGCTGGCGATGGCTGGCTCAGTTGATAGTGGCGGAGGCTACAGTCTTTGATGTTTGATGGTTCGATTCTCACGCCTTACGTTTTCCCCTTGATTCTCCCACTTCTTTCCCGTCAAATTACTGATCACTAAAGAACACAAGTGCCAGAAAAAACTTTTTAAAAGCAGAAGTTTGCCTTTGTCATTCGGCATCAGTCTGAGTTTAGCTAGCCATTAGCTTTCAAGCTAGTCTCGGTTTCCTCAAAGTGCAGATGCTAAGTGACATATCTACTGCTGGTGAGGTATATTTTCATATTCATTCAACTATTAAAACAACTAAATTACGAAAACAGAATCGTTTTTAAACCTCTATAATTTTAGGTATTTAAGTTTTTGCTGTGTTGATCCTTTCCAAAGACTTTTTTTTTCTAATTGTTTAACACAAGCGTGTATCAGAGTAGCTACACACAGTTTAACAAACACAACCATTAATGGTAGGTGTGCTGATATTATTCCTATTATCAATCGTATCTTGTACTGTGTGTAAAAACGCGATTCATCATGGTAGTTAACAATCAGCTTTTGTTGAGCTAATTTTTTTGTTGACCTGATTTTGTTGCACATCAAAGGGATGCCGTATAGCCGGAGGTTTAATGCTAAAAAATAAAATTTCCACACCTATTTTCTCTAAGGTGCAATTAATCATTCAAGAAATCCATATTTATTCAAAAAAAATGTCCTTTCATCTTAAGCAGAACTTATTTGATGGTGTTTAGGAAAATGTACCAAAATGTGGCCCATTTCCACAGACTTACAGAATCATAAAAGCTGTTAAAACCTTGCAGCCAACACAAGAGAGGATAATGATGCCTATCCTCGGGCTTAAAGCTGACTCCCGGCTCATGTGCCGCCGTAAAACACTGAAATGGGAGGAAAAAAAGGGTTTCCGTTAGCCAGTAACTCTCCTCTCCAAAGCGTGTCGACTCACTAATTCCCAGAGACCAGTTAAGGTTGAAAAAGATCCCATTTGTTCCACAGTTCTCCCCCTTTCCTGTTAAATTTACAACACCCCTGAGATAGGCAGAGCTGCTACAACTCAAATCCAGATTCCCCCCCCCCCCTCTCTTCTCTCCACCTCACTCATAAAACTGCAGCAGAGGTGGAGTCATTCGCCTCCTGGGGTAAGAAAACAATGCAGTGGTGGGAACTTTAGAGCATCACCACCAGTGGCATTTAATGTTTTTCTTTTTTTTTTTTTGATCGCCTGCTGGAGCCAAAATGCCACACAACTCTGTATTCTCCAAGTGCTTGGGGAGCTCATGCATGCTGATGTTTTATTCACTTTGTGAGCGAGGGGGCATGATGAAAGGGGAGGCATCCCTTATAAAGCACTGACACTTGGAGCCAGCCAGCAAACACATGAAATATTAACAGACAAATATCATCAAGATTATCTTCATTGATCGGTGGTGATTAATTCTGCAGCAGTGAATGGACAAAAAACATCAAGCTTTTAGGCATGGGCAGGAATGTTGGGTCAAGGTTTTTTAAAAAGCACCAAATTCTGCACCGATTTAAAGTCCCTGTAATAGCACAGAAACTGAACTGAGCTGTTTCAAACCGTATAAACGGTATATAGTGTCCCTCCCCCTCCGCCAACCTGTTGCTACACACTGCCAGTCAACTGGCTGAAAGACAGCTCCTTGAGTTTTTCCTTGCATACAGGAAAGACAAATGCACATTTTAATTTTTTTTTTTTTTACTTTTTTTGTTTTACAGACCCCAAATAGCCAAGGTGTAGAAGCTAAACGTGAATACCCCCATCACCCAAAGTAAAGAATGTGATATCAGCCTTTTATTTTAAATGGAAGATTGAAAGGCAATCGAGAGAAAAGATGCCACCAGAGTATAGCGCTCCCACATCACTTCCCTTCACATTTTACACTGTTGCACAAATATGATCACCAGACAAGCCAAACTCTGGTGGATTCTTTGGACACGAACGCCTCAACTCACACATGTCATGTAAAGTGTACAAATGCATCAGGACTTTAGAATCAACGTAACTGTGATCCAATTTCACCATCAACAACTCAAAAATGATGTCACTCATTCTTAGGCTCACTAACCCAGTGAATGCAGGGTACTCGAGACTTGCAGCAGGGCACTGTCTCGTACCAGAGAAAGTGCCAGAGAGTTTTGTTAAAACAAAACTGTAAAGGTAAGAAATGAAGTTGGTCCAAGGGTCCGATAAGTTACGGTTTCTGTACCAGCACATATAATAAGAAGTGGATTTGGTATTATGTCTTTAAGTACAAGGGCAATAACGGGGACCAGGACTAGTTCTACGGGGGCGCTGGCCCCTGTTGGCCCCCATCTAGAATCGCCCATGCCCCTCACTGCTGCACACTGCCTGTGAGATTCCTGAAAGAAGCCTACTTCTCTTCCTTCGTTACAAACAGGAATTATTTTTGGTTGCACAAAAACAATCATGGACACTACAGACATATCAAATAAATGAGAATATTACTGAAAAGTTCCGTTATTTCAGTAGCTTCACTCGGTATGTGATGTGCACTGTATTGATTAAAATGTGTCATTTAAGATTAGAAGATTATATCAGACCAATAAAAAACATTTGAATGCAGAATGTTTACAGTAATAACTGCTTAAAGGTTTCTGTTTTCAGAAGGCATTGAATATGACTGTGCAACACCCGCCTTATCAAGCCAACACTGAAACCTAAAAGCGACTAGCAGCATGCCCATAAAGCAGCTGACTGCAGGCCGGCTGTCTGAGTGGATACTCCAACTAATTATCCAGCTGATATACACTTGTTATACTTTTGTGTTACTCTATCAACAGCAGAACACTAAAAGGAATAATTGAAATAAATGATGTGTATTAATAACAGGCTATAAACAGCATTTTAGCAAAAGTATAGCAATAATTGCTGTCAACCCATTGTATTTGTGATAAAGATGATCATACTGTGAGAATCTGATACGAGCCAATGCCTAAAAGCTTCCTATGCACCGGAATGCGTGTCTCTCTGGAGTGAATCACAGTGGTTAGAGTTGATTGTGATCCTCTGTTTGATGCTTGAGGAGCAGCTCTTTGAACAAGTTGAGCTGACCTAATTCAGTCTCTCTTCAGGGCTGCTTGAATCTGCTTTTACAGGTCAGCAAATAATGGTTTGACTCGATATGAAGACATACAGAGGGAGCAGAAAAATCTGAAAGATCACTCCTGCTGATATGAAAAGAAAAAAAAAAAAAAAAAAAAAAACGCCCAAAACACACAGACGCACGTACACCCTTCAGATTGCTTTATAAAATCCCTTTCTGAGCGCTCATCCATCTGGTTTATTAGCTTTTAAAATGAGAGGACAGTAAATGCTGACTGTAAATGGGAGAATTACGACATAAAAATGTCAAAGATGCTGATGCCTTTACTGCAGTCTGATGGTACAAACAGGAGAGAAGACACCAACGTAGATTATTGCAAACAGGCACCAGAGCCAGCCCAAGGCAGAAAGGCACTGGGCCCCTGCCCAGGGTAACCTGCAGGGGGCCCTGAAGAGCGCTTACCTTCTCATGCAGAGTAGAAATCTTAAAATTTCTTGACGATAATTCCAGATTTGATCCAATTTAAAAGATTTTAACTGCTTTTAAACTTTTAAAGTGGTTTTGCTTTAAATTTGAACTGTAGGTAATATGCTTTATGGTACATGAAACAAATCACCGGCGCTGTCGTTAAGTGTCAGTGTTAGGCTAAAAGCTTTTTATCTTAAGTGTGATTAAGGTTTCTTGTTGGCTAGCAAGTTGCCTCTAAAATTTGTTGTGTTAAATGCCCGGCACACAAATGTTCAGCGATGGACAGTGCTGAACGATTTCTATATTGCTGCCACTGAAAAAACAAATCGGGAGATAAAAAATAACACATATTCTGACAGTATCAATAAACTCTAATTATGTTTGCATCACCAAAATGCTAGTAGTGTTATGTGTGAATGCAGTGTGACACATAGTTTGGACTATGTAGCAGCCAGAGTCTGTAACCCAAATCAAATTTCCTTTGGGACAATAAAGTTAATCTATCTAATCTATCTATCTAGCAGTACAGTTTTCTTTTTTAATTTAACTTTTTAACTTTTGGATCATCAATAATTGCTGTGTTTACGCTTCACATGGTAGAATAACAATATTTCGGAGTGTGCCGCTGCAAAATTACCCCAATTCAAAACTGTTATTTTGAAGTAGCCTTAATAAATTGGGTGCACGTTGTATTTTCAAAGCTATATCTGTTTTTGAGGCATTCACTTTATGTACCAGTTTTTTTGCATAAATTCCAGCAAAAAATAAATAAAACATGGGGAAAAAAACTAATAAAAAAAGCAGGAGGCTACATTCATGCCAACAGCAACCTGTAGAAAAACAAATGGCTGGCATGTCTTCCAGCTCATTTAAACCCATCTGATGATCTGCCCTTCATGTTTATCCTCAGAGGACAAACATTAGTTAACCCCTGAGCTTTGAGTAACGGGCTCTGGTCTGGGAAAGCGAGGGGCCTGCTCGTCTCTGTGTGGGAGCCCACTGGGACTCTCGGTGCGGCCCGCCGCTGCATTGATTTACTTGCTGACACCAGAACTGATGAGGGATCAAGCTGGCCACGGTCCAGCGGAGGCAGATTGGATGGGGAGGAGGACAGAGGAGGCTGGAAGAGAGGGAGGCGAGGCAGAGAGCGATGTGGGCGAGGGTGGGCTTCTCCCTGGGGGCGACGCTCCCCCTTGTTGATGGCGAGGGCCCGCGGCGCACTTGTTAGGCCATTGACCTTTAATACACACTTGTCATCTAATATGTAACACATGTGCGTCCCCGTGGCGGGATTGATCCGCCGGGGCGTGCGCGCCTTTAAGGAGCCCAGGCTGCGGGTTGGCGGGAGCGGAGCGTCTGAACCCGCGGAGCGCATCATCTGCGTCCTCGCGGTGACAGCCCCTCCTGCGCTGCCTCCGCGGAGGGGAGCCGAACCTCCTCGGCTGTGGAGAGGATAGGCGGGGCAGGTGGGGCATCCTCGGTCCGCTGGCGGGTGTGACAACAAGGACAATAGCAACAGGGGCAAGTCCAAAAAGCCGCATCCGAACCCGCCGGGATGTCATGTCATGTGTTGGCACTCTGCACAATGGCTGATTTAACTGGACTGCGTAAAGAGGGTTAATTAAGAAAACCAGGAGCAGGTCCGGTTTCTCCCATGGAGACAATAAGCATTAGTGATCAGGTAATTAAAGACATGGGATGGACTGCTCCTGTTCAGTCCTCACCAGTCCTCTCCGCTGCTCGTTGACTTATTGTGCCCGTTTTTTTTTCTCTTATGTTGTCGGCAACCAAACAGTCTATTGTTTATACGCAGCAGAGAAACCAGACATTAAAATATCAAACGACGTACCTTCTACAGCCAGGACCACGGGGACAACAAGGCTGCACACCCAAAGCAAGTAATCCATTGTCATAAACCAGGCGCTTGCAACATGAAGAAAGGTGTGCAGACTGGACCCCCCTCGGACGGACTGGAGACTCAAACGCAGAGCGCCGCAGCAGAGCTTTTTCTTCTCATGTCTTCGGCGATGATTGGGGGGGGGGGGTCTTACAGCCCCGTTTAAGCGCACAATCCTCAACGCAAAACCATGCAGACTGGTGCCGTAACGACTCCTCCGGGGCGGCGAATGTTGCGCCGTTTCAGTCTCCTTCTCTTTGT